>NC_142946.1:13534227-13567924 GCF_046866305.1 Octopus bimaculoides | reverse complement strand
GCGATGAAAGCAATTACAATCTCGTTTATTATACCTTCCATTTTAATATATCTTTATCCATTAATTCCATATAATGTTCATTTGATTTCAATGTCGCTGCGTTCAACAATTTCAAAATTTGAACAAAAGATAACGCTACCTACACATATACTCGTTCCTTTTTCGTTGGTAACTATAGACGATGCGTACTTCATTTCCAATTGTAATTTACTGCACATACCATATCCATATTTTTTTGTAGAATTGTATTTAACGATGCATATCAATTCGCGAAATGAGAGTGAAAATATACTATATCGTCTTTGGTTTCACTATACATTCCGACAGCAAGCAGATGTATCTCTAAAATATAATGATTCATAGACATCATTTGATATTCATCTCATGTTTCAGTAAAATACAAATTCTCTATATTTGTACATCCCAGGTAACATCTAATGCGTCTTTGGTCATACCGGAGATTTTTAGACATTATTGAATTTATCTTTCACATATATACTCATCTTCCAGCGTTCCACCGTTCAAAGTTTTTGCTTTTTGATTTCAGATATTAGCCATTTGTTTAATGACAAATTGAATATCGTTTGCGAGAAATGAGCTACTACATGAAATATCCTGATGATTTTAACGTAGCTCTACAATATTTGATTTTTAAGTGGGCACGTATTATTTGCCTTCTACAGTTCATTTTCATATAATGAATTTTCGCTTTCATCATAATATGTCAAATTCCATTTATCGCCTTTTAAGTAATCCCTGCTCCATAAAATCCTTAATTGCATAGAATTTCTATTTTAATCGAGCACCATACTTACAGTTTGGTTGATTCATGTAGCCGATCTGTATCTGCTTCGAAATCGTACCTTTAAAGAAATGCCCGTTCCGTTGTAAATTGACTGACACACAACTTCAGTTCACATTTTGGTCATTCTTGTGTTCCATATCCACTACTGTATGTTCTCCGGTTGATTTCTGTGTTTATTTAATACCTTCCTCGTTATTATTGTAACAAACAACAATATTCCACTTTTAATAGTTGATCCAGAATATTTTCGTGGTTCTGAAGTTACGCTATATATTCTGAAAGGTAGATGAATCAAGGTTTTCTGATATTTCACAAGTATAATACACAAAGAAATATTTTGAGGGATGGCAATAATCAATGACGTGATTCCAGAATCTGATTGGTACTTAACATTTTGGAGACTATTGAGAGGAACATTTGACATCAATGGGAATTCTAATCATATTGTAAATGACAATAATAAATAAAATACGATATAATTATCTGCTGTCTAGCAATCATCCTACCACGTGGCAATAACTTTGTTTTTAAATGATGCAACATAAACGTTAACTTGGCTGCAAGATAGATAATTATTAGTTGCAGATTTCCATGTTTTACCTGATTGAACTTATTCCACTTTAGCCTAAATTTAGACAGTCATCCGTTTCCGGAAATCGTAATACTTCACTCTTACTTGTTATTCATTTTCTTAGTATTGTCTGTTTGTCGGTCAGCATTTATGTATAACAATAAATAGGTGAGTGTGCTTTTAACGTGTACCTTTATGCAGATATACACACACACGCACGCACACACACGCATATTTTGATATATACACACAAATATACTCAAATATAGAAAACTATATACATACGAGTGATTTTTGTGTTTGGTTAACATTATCAAAGCATGTTGCAATTTTTCGGTGCCTACATATACGTATCTGAAAACACGCCTATCTTCTTGCATTGTAAAATGTGTATCTGCATAAGAGTTGTTATCCGCCTCTGTCGTTTCCTGTTCTTTTCATTATGCCGTGAATAAGTTCAATTTCTATAAACAATCGTGCGTCATTTCATTTATATTTACCTCTTATTTATAACACAACGTCATGTTTGCAGAAGACAGAACAGAGTGAAGAAACCAGTTCACAGTCACATAATACATAGCCTGTGGGAGAGACACTTTTTGTGCATTTGTTAAACATTTTTATTCGATTTTATTGTCATAGCACTCTATACAGAATCATGCATACAAATATATGTGTGCGCGTGTGTGCGTATGTATGCATATATACATACGTACATATATATATATATATATATATATATATATATATATATATATATATATATATATATGCATGCATACATATGGAGATAGATAGGCAGGTAGATAGATTGATTAATTTAGAGATATAGATATATACTGATATATGTAAATGTATATATATATATATATATATATATATATATATATATATATATATATATATATATATATATATATATATATATATATGTATATATATGTATATATATAAATATATATATATTTATATATATATATATATATATATATATATATATATATATATATATATATATATATATATATATATATATATATATATATATATATATATATATATGCATATATGAATGGTGTAAACAAGTGTAAATACTGAAAATATTAATGCTCACAAAATTACAAAGAAAAGTATATTTGATGACATACCCTTGCATGAATAAATTCTTGTGATTTCGTGATATTTAGATCATTTTCCTATATTTTTTTCGATTTGAAAAGAATATCCTCAATAATACGTTAAATGTGTATACAGCGAACTGGAAAATTAACACTCACACACACACACACACACACACACACACACACACACATAAACACACACACACAAGCACACACACACACAAACACACACACACAAACGGACACACTATATGTATATCCAAGCATATGTGTATGTATGTGTGTACTAACGCGTTTGTTTGCACGTGTGTAGGATCTGTAGCGGCTTTATAGACGAAATTATAGGATCGTTTCTATATAATTGATTAACGGTTCCAATTTTAGAGACATGTTTGCAACTTAGCTCATCTACCGGAAATGTGTATGAGATTGTGGGCGTTTATTCATATTTAAATACCCATGTAAACTGTATTTGTCACCTATTTTAGTGTGTTACGCCCCCGCTGGGACGTAGACAGTTTCAGGTAGATATTGCAAGCCTAGTGAGAGACAATATGTCTTACAAGGTTAGATTCTTATTCAGTATTTCCTCACGAGTGAATTGTACCTGAAAAATTTCACTTACATATAAATCAGAGGGTGACGTCTTATGTGATGCGGTAGTGCAGAGTGAAGATGCCCTCAGTCATTCGCTTGCCATGTAGTATTTACGGATGCCAAATGCATGCACATATTCGAATTGCCTTTCATTTTTCGAGATTGCTTAAAGAATATTTGTGCTCGTAATGTCAATACTTAAATTCGGAGTAAGTTAAATCTTTGTATATTTCGTTAGAAGAGTTTATCTTGACATCGCATTTATCACAAATATTTTCGTATCCAATGTGAGTTAACTGTACAATCAGGTTGTTTTCTATGACTAGTAGTACTATTCTGGTGTGGCCCAAGCATGGGAAGATTAGATAGTATGCTGTAAAAAAAATGAACGATCGTATAAAACTTATCAGCTACTTATCTTATCCATGTAGATGCGATTCTATATAGACCCACTCTAAAAGGTATATAGTTTTGGAAGAAGACACCTTTTGAGTGGTATGTCTGGCAAATTCCAAACCATATCAAATTGATATTTCTACTAGCACAGATTTCTTTTTTCTTTTCATTCCTTTATCCCCTCAACGCAAACGACTTTCACCCATGTGCAGATAGACTTACGAACTAAGCGAACATTCTAACAGGAAAACTAGATTTGATATAAGTGAAAATACAATTCTAATGTGAATTATAGATGGCCGTGTATCTCCGGGTTCATTTCCACTGGGCTGTACCTTGTTTTGTTGTCTTCTACAACAGCCTAGCACCGATAGAGTAAATAACAGTATTTAAATATATTGCGACTAATTCTAGTAAAAGTTTCGAAGGTGGCGTTCCAGCATGGTCCAATTTATGAGTGAAACAAGTAAAACATTATTTATACACATATATGTGCGTGTGTATGTATATGTAAGAGTGTGTGTGTTTGTGGCTGACAGTCTGTATGTGTGTACGTATGTATGTCAGTGTGTATATATACACACACATACATATGAATACACACACACCCACATTTATATATTCATTTTAACATATTGCTTCATAATTAGATTCTGTCTTTCCGATAAATTGTTCCGATAACATCATTTGCTACTTTTTTAAAAAGTTGTCCTTTAGTACACGTTATATCTACGGACAATATATAACAACTGTCAATAATTTAGCCTATTCAAATGCAAGCTTTCTCTGCCAGCTGAAAAGATTTATTACATGGTGACGAACAATATAATTGTACTGTATAGTATTGCCAATATATCTATTTTATAAGTTATAGAACTCATACTACAGTATACATAAGTAGTTTAAAAAAATAAAACTGCAAAATCATAGTGCGTTATTTCATCAAGCATAGAAATAATTTACGTTAATTTTAATCATCGTTAAAAAATAAGATTTATGCACAGTCTGTGAACTGATATAACCGAGTAATATATAAGACAATGATGATGTCGGTGAGAAAGTAGGCATTGCCGGCGAAGACAGCAACGACAATGGGGATTATTATTTTCAATAAAACGACTCAGATGTCAGTGATATATGTGACAATGGCATCAACGAGCACAGAGAGAATAATGCCAAATACGAGGATGATAATTGTGGTGATGATATATCAAGACAACAGTGACGAATAATATGTTAATAATGTTGATCACGATGATGATGTTAATGATGAGAACGAAGTTCACGATCATGATGTCGTTGATGACGACGAGGAAGAAGATTTTTATGATGACTACGATGACGAAGGAAATGATTAGAAGGAGGCATGAAATCTTATAAGCGACAAAATGTGATATAGAACTAAAAACAAAAGAGCATTTGTGAAAAATATATAAGTAACTAAACTGCGTAAATGTAAAGTATAAAAAAGTAAACTTGAACTGAATATTGTGTGAAGGATTTATCCGTATAAGAAAGAACTTAGGCGATAAAGGATTAGAAATTATGGTTATCAGGTGAGGTTTATATAAATATATTTATCAGAATACACTAATAATTTGGTAATCTCATGAACATTACGTCAGTACTTATATCTTTTCGCAAAGGATAAAAAAAGAGATAAGAAATTAATATACAAACAAATCATGTATTATAGAAAACAAGATTGCATTATGCATAAACACGGTATGTATTTAATCAAGTGTATATAATAATATTCACTACTGTGTTGTAAAAACGTCTATATACATACACACTCACATATATACGTAAGCACTTGCAATGTGTTTGCATATGCATATGTGATAATAGATATATGTGTGCGTTTATATAAACATGCATACATGTGTGTGTGTGTGTGTGTGTGTGTGTGTGTATATATATATATATATATATATATATATATATATATATATATATATATATATATATATATATATATATATATACATTCAGATACCCGCACAACACAAACATACCATTATATGAGATATATATGGATGTGTACGTTCCCTTTTATTAAAGTCCGTTCCAGAATATTATTCCATGAGTTCTCCTGGAATAATTGTTTTACAGAGATATATGAAAACGAATGTGTATATTTCAGATGCACCGTATATTCTGATAAAATATGTAGCGACGCATTTACGCAAATGTATTGTGAATTATGATGTCTAGAACCTCTATTTTCACATGTCGGCGTCTTTAACGGGACATATGTTACAGTACCATTCCATTAGCTTTTTAGTATAGTTGGAGAAGCTTGTCCAAAGACTAGAGCGTGTAAAATGAATCTTAAAATCATTCAGTATTTCAACGCTAATTAGTTCTTTTCTTTAATTTTCTTCAAAGTAATAAGTGGAATATTTGATTCAGGTTAAATTCACGGCCAAAATTTCAAGATATTGAACAAGCCAGTGTGCCAATATAATAGATGACAATAGAATTGCAAGAAAGGGGACTACAAAATAACAAAACAAAAAAAAAATGAGGAATTTGGAGGAGGTTTTAGTTATGCGTATCCCATTTTTACAGCATTTTCTTCTCTTAAATTTGAGATCACAAACACGAATGGACATGGGCATATTCATCGATGTATTTACTTGTGCAGTATACAGAAATTATTCCTGGACTAGAACCTTACGCACAATATATATATATATATATATATATATATATATATATATATATATATATATATATATATATATATATATATATATATATATATATATATATATATATATATATATATATATATATATATATATATATATATATATATATATATATATATATATATAATATAATATAGTTATGTGGAGAATGGAGAAACAAACACAAGAAGAAGCAAGTCAACTGGGCATTCTGCACATAACAACAATTATAAGGTGCGGTTTAAACAATAAATTACCTGCCTCTGGATACCTTCTAACGAAAACGGTACCCGCACAAATAATTCCCAGGAGTGTATGTATATATATATATATATATATATATATATATATATATATATATATATATATATATATATATATATATATATATAGATATATATATATATATATATATATATATATATATATATATATATATATATATATATATATATATATACATATATATATATATATATATATATATATATATATATATATATATATATATATATATATATATATATATATATATATAGGTATATATACGTATATGTACATACATATATAAATACATACATACATATATACGCGTGTGTGTTCTGTCTGTTCGTTTCTCTATATATATGCATGCATGTACTTATCTAATTATAGAAATTCCTTTACCCCTAATGCCAGGAGAATACTCGGTGTATATAATCTACGTTGGGCTCTTATACCTAACAGTTGCAGGAGTCGTTTTTTTTTTGTAGACACAAAATACATACACCCAGAATTATTGGTGCAGAAATACATATACACACATATACAAACATATAATCAACTGAATACAGTGCTTTAAAATAACACATTTTGACTATTCCCTTTATTGTAGTTTTCTGTTTTTAGAATGATTTATGTGTCAGTGTACTCTGCAGAAAACTCGGCAGTAACTCGGAATTTATGTTTATCTCGTTTAGTGTACTTCTAATATTTTCCAAACCAAACATCTTAATGTTTGTTTTTCTATTCATCAGATTCAATACTTAAAGCGGGAAAGTGTTCTTTCTATTCAGCATGTAAATATTGATATAGCTCTTCGTTTCCAATGGGTTTGTTTGTGATTTTCCCGTGAGGCTATGAGATTATATCATTTATCACCGATTGTTACATGGTTTGTGTTCATATACGCCAATATACATTAGGTTAACATTCGGAATAACTTATTTTATAATGCGTGAAGCTGTGCAAATCAGGTGTAAAAAAGAATTTATTGCTTTTATCGAAATTCTCATATTGCAGAATGAACCAATATATTTATAGGTTACAAATAAGAAGAAGTCATGACATCATTCATATATTGTATATGAAAAATAATTTGGTTACGTTGCGCTCGTGATCGAAAAAGTCTAACCTTCACTCTTTTCCCGAGAAGGAAATTCAGTAAAACAAACGGTGTCCAAAATAAATATATTACAAGTCATTTTTGAATATATGTTTAAAGACTAAGAATAAATTAACTAGAGAAATACAGTTGACAATCTATTATTTTAATTATAATATAATATAACAAAAAATATTAAAAAAACTAAAACCTACATACATACATATATACATACATACACGTATGCATATATTATATATTTCACACACACTACAGATTTGACACAAATGCCACTTGAAATCATCCAAATAATAGTCATTATTTAGCTTCGTATTTTACGTGTTACAGAATTATCTAAGACATCGGAATATCTATTGAAGAGAGCTATTATTGTCTAATGAGTGCTGATATACTGAAACATGAAGACAATTAAATATTTCATTATCCCTTTACAATTTGTCGGTGGTTCATATGTTTTTTTTTTATGTAAGCGGATATTTGAATCTATAACGCAAATTTCCATATGCAAGTGTTTATAAATAAATATATATATATATATATATATATATATATATATATATATATATATATATATATATATATATATTCTCACGAAATACAGAGATACCTGGAATAAATATATGCTTATTTACTAACAACACAACACCTCTGGGCAGGTTTATATATATGATATGCTCGGGGCTGCATTCTATTTCTAAGGTGAATAGTTTGTCCCTTTTACCATATCACTGCATTTTCCACAGTCATTCCATTCACACGGAGCAGCCTCCAACACCAGTTTTTTTAATATGTTTTGTCTGCCAATATCGGACGGGTCTTTCAGAGTAGGCAAAATTACTGGAATCATTCATATTTTCAGCAAACAAATTGATAGCTGCTTGGTGCTTATATAGTAATAGTGAAAATCCGGCATTACTAGACCAAGGTGTGGAATGGCTATTTGCATATTCGTTCGTAACACTTCGAGGCTACATGCAAAACCAGTTGGGTGTTGTATATTTTTCTCTAAGATGAATAAATAATCCTTTAGCAGCCAACGCTGCGTTTAACAAATCCTCGCATTGATGATTACATGGGCATCCTATGTTTGGATACGTTTGGACACGCATTGTTCAGACCGGTTAAGACACTGGTGTTTCAATATGTTGCTTCTCGTCATCCAGAAATTTGAAAGGAGCCAATTTCACAGGATTTATTTATAAATCTATCAAACAATTTATTTGATGATCGATGCTTCTATAAGCTTGCTGAAATTAATCCCTATTCCCACCGTCCATAATGAGATTTCTATAGGGAATGTTTGAATATGTATTATACATTGGATGGTGTGTATATTTAAGGGGAATAACTTGCCCCTTTTACGATAACAGACAGTTCAACACGTCGTATTTGAATACCACAGTCTGAGACACCGATGTTTGCCATATGTTTCGTAGGAGAGAAATAGTCGGCAACTTGAGACTAAAAACAAAAAAAAAATATTCTCACTCGGGGTGTCTTGTGAGCCATAATCAAACAGAACTCAGAGATGAAACGAAACACTTTCGTCTGCTTTCTTTGTTTCAACGAACAAATTGTATGATGATCTGTGCTTATATTCACCAAATAATAAAAATTCGTTATGCACCGTCTGACCTGATCTAGACCAGCTATCAACCTGTTAATTGAAAATCTCCAGCGAAATATAACACAAAGCTTGTTTACATTTATAAACAGCTGAGTACGTTACCATGTATGTGACAGCACTGCTTCGAGTTCCGTCTATGTAAACATTTCAAATACAATAGCATGCTAGTACCTATCTCCTATCACAACCGAAACAATATGTAAATTTCATTCACAGACAGCTGGTTATTTCTTATTCGCTCTCTTTGTTCTACAGTATATATTGAACCGTTTTTCGAGTTGAACATTTAATTACACAATTCGTGTGTATTTACTTTATATACATATATGAGTTGGAAACATTCTCTTTACATTTCAGGTCTATTGTCCATGCTGGCATGGGTTGAAAAGTTGCGTAGAGAGTTGTTATCTCAGTTACTAGCAGTTGAAACCTGCGTAATGTAGACGGCGTTTTTAAAGTTCATTAGCATCCTTAACCTAATATGTCTGCTAGTACTCACACACATACATATATACATATACATATATACATACATACATATATATATATATATATATATATATATATATATATACATATATACATATATATATGTGTATATATATATATATATATATATATATATATATATATATATATAATTAAAAAATGGAGCAAGCCAAAGATTAACGACCACATCCATTGGCCCATATCTATAGCTTACTTATTAATACAAAGCATAAAGAAATCGGTGAGGCAACATTTCTTACGGTTGTTTCTGATCGGTTGTCAAAATGGTGTCAATAATTAGATGTGAGAATAAACGCAGCGGAGCTTCATCAGAGTAAAAGTCGAGACCATAAATGTAAACAAAGAAAAGATGGAACATGAAAGTCAACATGACATATACAAAGAGACTAGAAGCCATATATATTAAGAGCATATAATTTATCATCAAGGCGCTACAAGATCCGTAGGTACAAAAATGAGCTAGTACAGGACTAGGGAATACTACAATTTATTAACAGGTAGGTGCAATTTAAAGTGGGGTCTGGATATTTAAAGGTAGAAATTATCAAGAAACTATATATAAGGGAAATACTAACATGATTATTAAATGATAGTACCTATGTTAACGGGGTGAACTCAAGGAAAAGTAGCTAGTTATCGTAGGGTGCTTAAGAAAGATTTAGCCACAGAAATTAATACAGAGCGTCACACATATGGTCCAAAATAGGCCAGTATAAGTCCAGCGCTTTCTACATTTGGGCAGTTAGATTCTGAACCAAGGTCACAAATTAAAACCGTTACGAAATATTAATTTATAAAATAGACAAGAAAAAAAATTACGGGGGAGAAGTCAATGAATAGGTAGAATGGGGCCGTTTATGTCCTTCAGCATGCTAACGTTATAACACGAATTAGGGAGAGGGAAGGAATCCACGAGATTGTGGTTAAGGGGAGGCAACTAGTATCGGTAATTCAGCGATCCAATAAAAGCTACTAGGGAATGAATTTGGGCTAATCTTCGTATATAGCGAAATGTTGTCATAGTTAGATATATTCAGGTACGCAAGAAAAATCCGTCTTTTGTATGTATTTCTCTGTGTGCGAGCGCATCCTCTGTTTTCGTATTCGTATATACGTGATAATATTTATGTGTATGTATATGTTAGTGGTTTTATGAATACCAAGATTAAAACATGGCTAATGTTTGGGACAAAAACTTATAGAGAAATTGACAAATTCTCTTCTGCCATGTAGAATTCATCGTATCTCAGACAAATACAACTAACAAAACCTAGTATCTATGGCTGCAGTAAAGTAGAAAAGACAATTGCCTATAATGACTTGTATTAGCAGCCTTGTCTTCGTAGTTCTTGATGAATCCTTCGTTAACAAATCTTCTCTTGTGGGAATATTTCATATAATTGTTATGTGTCTTCTCCACATGATTCAGTATCCTTAACAAAATTTTAGTGCGGCTAGAATTGTATGTGAGCAGCCTAACACGCATAACATGAGATGTCTGAAAGAATGAAGACAAATATCTTCTGTCTCGAGTATCGGGGTACATATTGCGTTGGATAATTATCTGAAAGAAATTTATGTTATGCAAAGAGCACAAATTAGAGGATATTACCGCCATACATAAATATATTACGTAAACTATGGTGTCGACAAAAGTAGATGGAATCAGGACTGCGGCTTCGAAAAAGTCGATTTATAATGGAAATTTCCGACACTATATAGATGAGTTACAAATGTATAATGAAAGCGAACCGAAAGAAATGGGATTCTATTTAAACTGCCAGTACAAGAGAAAATGTATTGACCAGTGGCTGCTACAATATTCCGACCGAGGTCAAGCGTAATATATGTAGTGCCTCGGTTAGACCGGAAATTCATGTGTATGAACTGCCTCATTCTACCAAACTCCAGGCGAAAGTCGTACTGAAAGGCAGTGTGAGAGTCTAATACATATTTTCCCTCGATGGTTTTCCATCGATTCAATTTCGCACATTAATGTAAGAAATATCCGATAACGGTCAAGGCTCTTTGACTAATTATGCATGCGGGACATTCCGTTCTTATATACATATCCACCCTTACGTAATCTCACGAAACAATTATTGATGAAACACAGATAAGCAGATCGTGAAGAACATTCACAGACTTCTACATGATTGCAATGGTAACATGAAGTGGAGAACAACGACCAATGTAAATATGTGTGCATTGTCCATTTTTCAGGATTTATCAGACAGGAAAATATAATCACGGGTTAGTTGTAAACAGGGATCGGGTGTTTGATATCAGAAACGTTTCAGTTGAATATTCCTTTTTTTTCTTTTTTTCTTGTAGGAGTTACCTGTTTGAAAAAAATGGCCGGTTGGAAAAAAATATAACACATGATTTCAATAGGAATTTACTAAGTTCATCCTAGATTATTACCAAAGTTTATGCGCAACGCCTACAAGAACAGTCTTAGCGGAAAATTCCTCATGACGTTTTGTCGGATATTATGCTTTCGGAATGCTTCATGTGGTCAAGTACGTACTACGAATCGAATCTCTCCATAGGGTATGCATGAAACATTCATGGGAATGGGGTAAACCTTGAAAGGTGCCTCGTTTGATGTTGATATTGGTAGTTTGACTTATCCTATTAATATAGAAGGAGATGTGTGTTCCACTTGGCCATGCTACATTGTAAGATATTAAAGGTGACAGGAGAGATCTTATATATTTAAAGGGCTTTGAATACCCAGTTATGTCGTGCGCTTTCCTGTATCAAACGCTTTCCTTTAGTGTGTCTATACCATACTGAAGGTCTTTTCGCTCCGGCAATTCCCTACAATCACTTTACGTATGAGTAATTTATATTTGCACCCATAATTTCATGTCTTCTAATCACTCTTTTGCTCTTATTGCTCTTGCCTGCTCCGCTAACCTAATCTCACTTATTTCTGGGAGTCCTATTTCATTCTGTTTTGCTTTCATTCCATGTCTGAATCCTCTTCCCCTGGGTTTACTCCTGATCCAGTATTCAATTACCATTTGGTTCACTTCCTTAACTCACCTTCTTCTCTGACTCTGTCTTTGTGCACAAGCAGTCTCTGGAGGACAACCGGGCCTGCGCTACTCAACCAAAACAACAAAGCTATTACTACCCATACGTTGGGTTGGTTCCCTTCACATTTCTGGATGTTTGGGAACATGCTCATAATTCTCACTAGGAGAGCTGGTGAGTTTCAAATGGTCCCATATCTCCACCCAAATATTGCCATGCAGTTAAGTCCCGATTAAATTCCCGATCATCATCATCATCATCATCATCATCTTCATCATCATCATCATCATCATCATCATCATCATCATCATCATCATCATCATCACCATCACCATCATCATCACCATCATCAGCAGTATTATTTTGTATTTGTCGCTGTTTGTTTGTCAATGCAGGCGATTAAATGAAGTTTACTTGATTTCATGTATTTTTAATTCAAAATAGCACATGCAGATATTATTCTAAATCTTGCCGTCCCGCGTGAAAGACGTTGGCGAAAGCCATTAAAACATTTCTCTTATATTGTTAAGAAAAAATATTTGCTATTTGGAATATCTAAATTTTGTAGTACACTGAAATATAAGGTGCTTAAGGCAAATCCCACTTGATAATTTTTCACTCAATGAATAGTAACTTCCGGGTGTGTTTTCCGTTCGAATGATATTATATTCACATCCTTATAAATTTCGTTAATATTTATGCACAAGCGTGAGCACGCTGGAGGAAAATACTTAGCGGCATTTTTCCCGTATTCACATTCGGGTTTCGAAATTGCGTTGATGTCCATTTTCTTTTTATCTTTTCGGGTTGAAGAAAATAAGTACCAGCTGAGCATTGGGGTCACTGTTATCGACTTAACTTCTCCCTCGAAACTCTGGCCAAATTATTGTTTGCCAAAACATTAACCAAATATTTATATTTAATCGTGTTTTGCAAAGCTCATTCTTTACGTCCGACTATTAACAACGGTTATATGATATCTAACTTTTCATATAGCATTGGGTTATTTTCATATAGTTTTGGGTCATTTTGAGTTCCTGCTCAAACCATTTCTTTATGTTGCTTGATTTTCCATGTGTGACCCTGCTTACCGTGCTCTATTTACATAGGATCTCGGTGGGTTAATATCTTGTATTGTCGACTACATACCATATGGTCGCAGCAGACGAGGAGGTAACTCCCAGAGAGGAGCATGGGCTGGGACACTGCTTTGTTGATGTCTAAGGAAGACTTGGACATATACCAACAAATGTTGAATGCAGCAACTCGCGGCATTGGCTTGTGCGTCATATATCCGGCACTGCCATTAAAACAAAGGTTAAGTTGCATTCTCACGTGCGTTTCCTAAAGCTTCATTTTATACAGTAGTGAATTAAAAATAGAACAAAGAAACAACTCTGAGATTAGCAGTTGTAGGCACATGAATGCTATTGATTTTTACTTTTAATTACGTTCTTAATAAATATCTGGGATTTCTTAGTAATGTTCTAAGAAAAAGAATTTAATTACTGCTTTAATCCTCATTCGCCAATGCTTACATCCCAATGTGTTTCAAACAAGAACTTCTATTTCATTGAAAAAAAAATAGTTACTGCCTATAACTCTTCAAAAACAGGCAGAGTATTATACATGCATGTATTTAGAATAGGCTTTTCCAAATATTAGAAGAAAAGAGACCTGGATAGAGACTCACTTTTTATCAGGGTTAATAATAGTGGGGCGTGTAGCAATAAAGTTACAGGATAATAACAGAAATGGACCTTCTTTGTTTCATTTAGAAGTGCCTGTCAACTCAATGAAAACTCAATTTGCCAAACACGAACACTTTTGTCAAATGCATTCGCTCAGAATTTCCAAGGCATTTTCCAGTACTAAACAGCTACCTCATATATTCAGATCAATCGATTAAATGACATATTCTATCCATAAATTGTATTGGGTATGAACTGCACTAAACAATCTCTCGTTAATGCCATTATAATTGCTAATATCCTAATAGTTACCTTTCTAATCCATGCTGTTTGTAGACACGTGGAAATGCAATTATAATTTCTTCATAATTAATGGTGCTTCAAATATAATTGTTAATGCCCTTCATAATACACTTAATTTTAATAATTCATGCGGCTTTATGTAAATATAAAAATACGTGTACTGTTACTCTATAAGTTACCATATCTTAGAAATTATTTGTCATTTTAGCTTAAAAGTAGGAAACCTTGATTAGGAAACTAAACATGATTTGGTAGGTGTCCTGGCTACATGTGATAGATTGCATTAAAGGAAAAGTAGAATTTGAAATCCTACCCATAATTAAAAGTAATTTAAAATAGAAAAAGCTGAAACAATATTATGATTAGGTGATAAAATTTTACTGAAATTATTGACCCTCAACTTTCAGGAGGTATGGAGTCTGATGCATCATTTTCTCAATCATTTCTTGGGAAGGTAATCAAACACTTCTTTTGTCTTGGATACCAATTCGATGTTGCTTTTAAGGCAGAATAGTTGATGTCATTTTCATCCGCACCTCACAAATAATCTATGGGATCACAATCGGGGAAATAAAAAGACCAGAAATTTAGGCTCGTGAAATCGGAGATATCTACTGACAACCACGTGTGTTTTATGTAAGAGAGGATATGGAAAGGGGCGAAATCGTCCCGCCTCACTTATGATTTTACAGTACCAGACATATCCAAGCAGGGTTTGAATACAGTCATCACCAGCTTCACATAGACGGACGTCTGAATTACGGATACGGCCTTGTTCAAAGATGTGGCCATAAAACCCGGCGTGTGTGCGCAGTCATAACAACTGCTGAAAACGTTTCTTCTAGCTTTCTATATGTAGTCTTATCTTACATAGTTTACAGTGTTTACAGGTGACCGAGACATATTGGTGAGGGGGGAATTTTCATATATGGCACGAATAATCATTGCAAACCTAACGCTTTTCTGGTATTGAAAAGACTTCCCGACATGGATGTAAACTACATTTTCCAAACTACAGCACTCGACATTATGCATTCCAACGGCGTATGCATTCCAACGCCGTTGAATGTTCAGCAATGCACCAATCTCTGCTGGAAAAAAAGGGAACAACAATCGCTAATTTTAAACAGTATGGGATTATGAAATATTTTATAAGCTTTCCCTTGGAACGCGAGGCTAATAATATTACTTAGATAAGTGAAGAACTGCCAATAATCTATATTGTAAATTCGTGGATGGGCTTCAGATGTACTGTGTTTACAATGTGATATATCGGAAACAATTATAAAATAATGGGCATTACATACAATTCTTTTATCCCTGGAAACGGCTTCCACATGTTTCGGGTAGCCATAGTATGGACATTATTAAGAGGTTTACTCAAGTAGTATGTTGATCAATTCAGGTAAATTGGATGAATTAAGGCAATACATGGTCTGATGAAAGTAGCATTAATTTATCTCATTTCACCAGTAGATTATTTCAGTAAACCAATCATGAATGTACCTCTAATGACTACAGGAAACACCTGTAAACCAAAGTTGTTCCAACAAAGGAATTATATGTAATGTACATTAAATTCAACTGGCTTCTTACGAGTACACACATATATGTGCGTGTGTATGTATACATGTATACATACATATACATATATATATATATATATATATATATATATATATATATATATATATATATATATATATATACACACACATACACGCACCCCCACACACATACACGCACCCCCCATATATATATATATATATATATATATATATATATATATATATATATATATATATATATATATATATATATATATATATGATATATAAGGAAGTTCATATACTGAACCGAATGAGGTACTAACAGCTTAATGATATTATGAAACTTGAACACGTATAATTATATATTTAAATACGCCATTTAGACATAACTGCAGATATATATTGATGCCTTTCGTAATGCAATACTTTTCTCCAATGAACACCTCACAATAACATAAAGGTTATCACTCCTAAGATAAGAAATAAGGTAATCTAATACTGTGAATATATTACAAGAGCTGCAAGGGAAAACACAACGTGCTTATTATCTGAAACAGTTATGGGATATCGACACTTTCCGAAGAAGGGTACATTTGTAATTTATATAGAGACTATTCGCTATGCTTTTCTTCTGAAATACTCTAATCTAGAATAAAAGTCGAAACAGCCAACACAATGCATTATGAATTTGTAAACTTTGTTCTCTTCTTCTTGTGACGAAGTTGATATCAGTAAACTTCAAAAACGATATGTATATGTTGCAGAGGCATTTATCATGCAACGTTTGGGATTACGATTTGCTCTCATAAATAATGAAGTACATACAGAGGTGTCTTTTGGGAGTGTCATCAAATCAAATGAATTGACGGTAACAATTCTGAAATGGTTTTCAAACCTGGTTTATTCATATTTTAACAGAATTAATATGCATAGAAACTGAAATATTACATTATACTCATAGAATATTTTAACGAGACTTAAGGTTAGATCAAGTGGCGGAAAGAGTCATGCTTGGTCATAGAACTTTAATCCGTGGAGTTCACAACTACATATACATTGTGTAGAAATTTAATTATTCGAATTTAACGCACGTGGATGTTACCATTTAATGTGTATAAAATTATGGACAAATGTGTATGTAAAATGCAAAATAACTTAAATGGACTTGTATTTGACACTCGTAACCATTCCAAAAGCATAAATAGTCATCATCTAAGTCAATAAAAATATCAAATTTATTCCTGCGCCTGCACTATTTAATAACAAGCAAATGTTTAAAATGTTTACGGTTATCAATTAATTTTTCTTTAACATTATTTTTGATAGTTTGACGGAAAATTATGGCAAGTATCTCTATTCTTCAAATTAGAATTGTGCATATTTCTGCTTCCTAATTGAGTTTGAGTTTAAAAAGCCATGTTATGTTTCATGAAAATTTGCAATTTCTTAAAAACTATGTGCGTAGTTAACCGGTTTATTTCTATTCGAAAAACATTTAAACATAAATAACTCCGTGCAAAAACAACCGAAGTCGGTTTTCACTTTGTATCATTGATATGACTTTTAACGTGCTTTATGTCTCAGTATGGACATGTGGTTAGGTTAAGTATTAGCCTTATGATCTTAAGGCCAGTAGTTCGTTTCATGGCACGCGTTGTGTCCTTCAGCAAGACATATTATCTTCTGTTTCTTCAGTCCACTCTGATGGCAAGCATGAGTGGTACCTGTATGTGGAAGGGTTATTTATATACATGTTGTGTCACACTGCATCTTCCTGAAAACTGCAATAAAGGTATGCCTGTCTGTGGATCAATCAGTCACGTATACGTTAATTTCACGACCAGACTGTTAAGTACATCAGAGCAGCTGGAAATCTTAACGTAGTAAGCAACCTACAGAGTGACAGTTATCTATAGTTATATTGATTCATATTTGTATGGGCGTTGGTCAATTACACGTTAAATTATTGACACGTTACTTAAATATCATTATTTGAATTCATATGCTACATCAATATCTTCACATATGTATATCGTATTAGCATTTCCATAGTTTCTACACTATTGTAATTGATGCCATGTTTAACAATATGAAGACATTTTTTGGATATGTTGTGTACTGCATGCTAGCTAGAGTTCTATAATATTGTCATATATTTATTTGCAAAATTATGTGAATAATGGCATCAGACTAACTGATATTTTCTGAGACTCCTTTAAAATTGATATAAAAAAAGGTGACCTGCAGTATCACTAAGTCTTTCTTTTAGAGTTCGAAAATGTTTCGAGTGATGATGTTCTATATTGTCCAGGGAAATGCACCGTAGATTTGGAACGTACAATTTATATTTTAAGAGTTGTGATTATTTATTCAGTATAGCAGAATGTATATACTTGGTCATAAGAAGTTTATTTCGCAGATTCATACTATGATGACGAGTGCCATTGCTTCGTTCTGTGTGTTAGTATGTTTGAACAGGCACCCAATTCTACCACTGACAATGTATTCTTTACTTTTGATAGCTTTCGATGGAAACCAGTTTCTTGCTTTACTTGTATGAAAAACAAAACATTGAATGACTGAACAGGTTATGCAAATATTCAGAGAGTTAAATTGGCAATGAAAGGTACGTTGGTGCTTACGTACTAATGCTATAGAATACGGAACTGCTATGAGGGATTATATGAAATACATACATTTATTCAGAGGCTTAATATATGTTTCTTCATTCAGGTTGAAGTTATTTATTTCATTGTTTCAGTGTTAAGGTTGTTATATATTATTTCAAAATTTACAAACAGGTTAAAATACTCATCAAAATATTCACGTGTCAATGTAGGTATTCAAAGGAAAAATTAATTGCAACAATTACTATAGTTAATCAATTACTCCAAATCAAAGTGAAACACGTGGCTCACAATTATACAAAGTAAACCAACATAAGCAATGATATATTTTTCGAAGATTGTCAGAATTGGAAATGCAAAGACTTTATAAAAAATGTGCTATACCCTCTTAGAATGGTCCTGATGTTATGAAGAATTTCGACAACATTATGTATCTCGTTCGTATAATTACACCCTGATAAGTAGCTGATAATAGAAAACGTTATCACACCAAGCTGTGATCCCGCTGATTACGACTATGAGGGCACTAGATGATCCGATCGACAGAACAAGTTGCTCATTACATTAACTTGAGAACTATATTAAATATAAGGTTTATACTTAATATAGTTTTCAGGGAGTTTCAGTGATACAATGTGGGACACGGTCCTTTGATCTAAAGATGGTACACATTTTTGTTTGGTAAGTGGGCTGGAGCTACTCGAAAGTATACCTCTTGCTCAATATCGCAACGGGTCGTAGGGAATCGAAGTGACAACTATACTATCGTGAGACAAATACTCTAATCACCGAGACAAACATCTTCAAACTTATAAGATGAGTAAAATGTTGAGAACCTACAAATGAAACCTACGGACATAGATATATATTTACAATTTAGAAGCTTTATGCATATTTCATCATTGTTTCTCAATACGTGCAAGAGTAAATACAGACGAATATTTATTCAGTAGGCTTACACAAAACAGAGATTTAGAGCAGAAAAAACGTATTACAAGAGATTAGTACGTTTCATCCCCGGAACACATCTAAAAGTGGCATCGGGATTCAATGAAATATTGGTTTTTACAATTGTAAACCTTTTAGATATTATTTAGAGTTACAAATTCTCACTCAATATTTATATAAAGTTATAAGTCAATTAATTTTTCTATGAAGATTGGCTATAAATATATATTTAAATATATGAAAATGTCGGTTGGAGTTTTACCGCGTATTTCTTTACCTTCAGTGTGCATATGGCTCAAAGATTTTCAGGTGTCAGCAATACACCTACGTATGGATATGAATTAATGCCTTATATATATATATGGTGTACATAGTGTGCTTTCAAACTTTAGAACAATAGTGTAAAATTTTACGCCATATCGAGGATAGTTCTATAGAAATCGATTATGAAGCATATTAAAGGTTTCATCATTGTCGTAGTAATAACACTAACTATTCAACATTTTCTAGATTCCGAATATTTCTATTAGGTGTATGCATAAATCAAATGATATTCGTACACGCTGTATTATTAGCCCATGTGGTTTTGATTATTGTTGACAAGATATGCCATGTGTGGATTTGAATGATTTATGCTATGATACAAATATCTTATCATTTAAATAGAATACCTTAGTAGAATTCTACAATTTTAAAGCTTAAATTTAAGTATTATACAATACCCCGTCCGCCAGTTTAGCTTTACTCTTTACTGCACTCCATGGATTAGAAACATTCACATAGAATCAGAGAGTTCACTCCTTAGATATTATAAGTTGTAGTAGCAAAGATATTGATTGAATTTGCTCTTTCCTTTAAGTAGAGACAAATTACCATTATCGTTAATGCACATATCAGTCGCGCTTCTTTACGTAATATCCAGAAACATTGGATTGATGCAGTGTTATACGAGAATAAAAGGAAGTATTTATAGAAGAAATGGCAAGTGTGATAGCAAAACAAAACATAAAAAAACTGGTACCTCAGAACAAATCCAATTTAGCATTAAATGCGCAGAGATGACTTTGACACATACGAATGTATATACATATTTCACCATTACTTCAAGAGTTATATAGATAACATACACACAAACACACACACACACACACACACACACACACATACACACACACACACACACACACACATATATATATATATATATATATATATATATATATATATATATATATATATATATATATACATCTTTATATATATGTATATGTTTGTATATATATATATATATATATATATATATATATATATATATATATATATATATATATATATATATATATATATATATATATATATATATATATATATATATATATACATATAAATATATATATATATGCGTGCAGACACACATACACACACACATTCAAGGAGACAAAGGGACACTGAGAGACAGAGAGAGTTTGTGGTGGAGAAACATGAAGTGTGGAGTATATTCAATGTTAAATCCCATTATCTAAGTATATAATAGCAACATTATCAATATCGACGTTTTATTTTATGACTGTTTCTAATACCATTATTTTCTTTATATAGCAATTGTCACCTTAAATTGTCATCACATACGACTTTAACTACACAAGATCTTTTTCTGGACGTGTATATCATTATCATCATCAACCTAATTGTGGATATCGTTAATTACAAATGTGACGTTGGCGCACAGAATTAGTTTTACTGCGGTAATACTAGAACAAGACTGAAATAAAAGGAATATAATATAATTGTATTCTCCAACAAGTGAACTAAAATAATTTCTTTTTTGGGTGCTGTTTGGTTACCATGCGTCAACCATGAGAGTGTAAGGGCGTCGGATTTCGTTAGTTTTAGAAAATAGAAGCACTATTTTAATTGTATTTTTCCACATAGATAGGATCTACTCTTGACATATTCTGAGCCCTCTAGACCTGCTATTCATTACAGCATAATTTTTCTAGCGTTGCTTACTCCTCAACAATACGTTTCAGGTTGGAACCTTTGTCAAATGTCATTAACTGTAGCCTCGGGCCGGCCAGTACATTGTGAGTGGACTTAGCATACGGAAACTGAAAGTATATATATATATATATATATATATATATATATACAGGGGCTGGACATAATAATAGAAACACGTAGCATCATGCCAGCATAATTTGAAATATCTATAAAACCGTGGACATCTTGTTTGTTTTTATGTTTTGGGATTTATTATTAGTGTTGCTGAATACATTTTAGTCAACTTCCTGTTTCATTTCAGGTATCATCAGAAAATGTAATTAAAATTCATTAAAATGACAGATCTATCAGACTTTCAAAGAGTTCAAATTGTTGGTTTTTGTATGGCAAGTGCTAGCGTAACGAAAACAGACGAAATATTTGGCGTATCAAGAAGTACTGTCTCGAACGTAATGACAGTGTTGAGAAAGAAGGACATCATCCTCGTCGAAGCAAACCACCGGGACAAAACCAAAGCTTTCAGATAGGGACCGTCCGACTCTTACACGAATTGTTAGAAAGGATCAGAAAAGGTCAGCTCTAAAAATTACTACAGATCTTAATTACCACCTCGAAATCTAAGTTCCACAAAAAACTGTTCGCCAGGAGCAGCACGAAGCCGGATTGATTTCACGGGAGAGCTGCAATGAGAAAACCATTACTTACAACACCAAAAGTTACAAAGCGTTTAGAGTGAGATAAAAATCTACAGAATTGGTCCCTAGAGCAGTGGAAGAATGTTATTTTCTCGGACGAGTCATTCTTTACCGTATTTCCCATCAGCGGCCGAGTACAAGTAAAACGACAGGTAAAAGATGCATTTAACACAGACTGCTTTCTTGCAATTATAAAACATGGAAGAGGATCTGTGAAGATCTGGGCCTGTATATCTTGGAAATTCACCGGCCCAATGGTGATCGCTTCATGGCAGAATTTATAGAGAAGAGTATGTAAGCATTTTATCTGATCAGATCCATCCTATGTTAGCGGAACAGTTTCCGGTGGGAAAAGCTATCTTTCAGGATGATAATGCACAAATTCACATAGTTAAAATTGTTACTGAATGGCACGAGGAACATTCTAGCGAAGTTGAACATCTTATCAGGCTACCACCGACCCTAGACCTCAATATTATTGAACATTTATTGTGTATTTTAGAATAAAGAACTGAGGAGTTGTTACATTCCACCATCACCACTACAAGAACTGGAGACTGTTTTAGCTGAAGAATGGAAAAAAATTCCTTTGGAAACAATTTAAGCTTTGTACGAGTCCATACATTGTAAGTACTGCCAAAGGCGGTCCGTGTCTTTAAAATAGATTTGATTGAAAAGTAGATGTTGTTGCGATTATATATATATATATATATATATATATATATATATATATATATACATAAACATATATATTATATTATATTATATTATATTATATTATATATACACATAGGGACATTTCCTGTAATGAGGACTAGACGATGATCCCAGTGAGACTTCCGTGCCACACTGGAGAAAATAACTGAGCATTCATTTAAAACAAATGGAGCACTACTATAACAGGCTTATTGAAATCCTGGGGGGACAATTCCGTGCTTAAACGCTGATGTTAAAGAGAGCTACTAGGAACATTTTAATGTAGAGGAATTGGACGAACTGTCTAATGGCAATGTAGGAGAGATCCGAATATCAGTGAGGTCCATCACTGTGATTACTGTCTCACCCATCATCATCATAATCTTCATTATTACTGCACCGGCGATCTGGGAAAATTGGTAGTAAAATTCTTAGCAGTGTTTCGTCTACCTTTACATTTTAAGTTTGGATTATTCTGAAGTCATCTTCACCCGTTATTATTTTGGGCTCAAAAAGATAAGTACCAAGCAAGTACTGCGGCCAATATAATCATGTGACCTACCTGCTCTTGAAATTGCTGGTGTTGAATAAATTTCGAAAATACAATAATTACTTCCAGAAGTTCTAATAGTTTGAATAGTAACATATCTGAAGATATTTTTTTCTTCAAAATCTGTGTTACTAGTCATGATGCCAACTGTTGAATAAGTAATCGTTGCCTTATTAGATGCATACCACCTTCTAAACTGCAAGCCATACCCATCCCATCTGATTGGCGGAAAGTTTGTTTGTATTACTTCATTTAACAAGCTTTAGATGCTCATTATGCATAAGTATCTTACAACGCTTACGGTGGCGGGCGTAGCAAAAGAGATATAATTCCACACGTGGGCTAAAAGGAACGTAATTCACCTCAGAATAGAGAAGCTTGCTATGATGGACAAAACATAGCTATTACGACAGGTAGAATAAAAATAATACGAAGAAAAAAACATGAATTTTAACAAGAGAAAACACAACGTAAACTTAATCAAATACAACAGTAGCCATATCACTTACGAAACCAACTCCAAATTAACGGTAGCATCATTAACAGAAACAAGAACAGATGGAAAAATAATAACAGTGGTGACAAAGCAACAGTTAAAGCGCATATTGCAATAATAATAAACAACGTTAAAATTCACCTGAGAAAATTACGCGTTGTGTGCTGTCAACATAACGACATATAAATTTGGTGTTCGTGTTGAGTGGTATTCATAACGAGACGTTTAATCTTTGAATTCACACTTGCGGGTCTAACATTTTTAAAAGATGTAACTCGGCTGAACCATGATCAGCAGGGTTACTGGGTTACTGCTACGAAGGTTGTAGCGAGTACAACCTTGGAAGCAGTATCCTAGCGACGTGTGTACCGGAGCAAGAGATGAGAGGTGGGTGGGAGGAAGTAGGGGTGAGGGGGAGAGAAGAGGAGAGTTAGATGAAAAGGGGCGGTAACTATAGCCCATGAGGAATTGGGACTAGGGACTGAGAGCTTGGTGTGTTTAGGGTGGGAGGAGGAGAAGTTGAAGTATGAATGTGAATCTGTGTGCTTGTAGTGGATGGAGGTGGTGTGAGTGGAGTGATGAATGCTGACCGAAATGTCAATAAAAGAGACAGAGGTGTCAGAGATGGTGCAGGAGAAACGGAGAGTAGGATTGAAAGATTTGAGAAAAGAGAGGAAGAAGTGTAGATGTTTGCGGGAGAGTGACGTCGCACCGATAAAATTGTCAATAAAACAGCCATATAGTTCGGGAGTGGGACCAGTGAAACTTGAGAATATATGGGCCTCAACTTAGCCAACTAACAGGTTAGCATGTTAGGGGCCCATTCTCGTTCTCATGGTCACCAGCAAGCGAGAAGCAGTTGAGTGAGAGGACACGTTCGGCCAGGCGAACAAGTGTGGATCTGTTGGGTTGGGGGTTGGGTCAAAGGTCAAGGAAATGTTGGAGTGCACGCAACCCCTCGTGTTGAGGAATCACCGTGTAAAGGCTCTGGATGTGGAGGGTGAAGAGAAGTTCAGAGGGCCCAGGTGGGAAGGAAAAAGGGTTGAACAAACGAAGCGCATGGTCGGTGTCATGGATGTCAGAGGGGAGGGAAACCACTAGGTGGGAAGGACATGGTCAACATATCTGGAGATGGGTTCTGTGGGGCAGAGGAGGACCTAAATTAAAAAGTTCCTAAATATGTATGGAGGCCATCATCTACGTGCAGACGCTGATCGTCTGTACATTAAGAGAACAAATAGAGGAAGGAGACTTATAAGCGTAGGTATCGAACTCGACAGCTTAAAGAGGTACCTAGATCAAAGTAAGGAAACCATGTATGTGATAGTTAGGAAGGAGGGTGAATTGAGAGCAGAAACATGGGGAAAACAAAGGAAAACGTACAAAAAGTACATGAATAAGAATTACACAACAAGCGAGTACACAATGAATTCCATGTAGCCAAAACAGAAGTTCTAAAAAACATAGGAGTGATAAAAGGAGCCCTAAGAAAAAGAGACAAAAAGCATTGTACTAGCAGTGCAGGGCCAAGCTTTGAACAGGTACTGTATGGTCAACATTTGGAATGACCAAGTGCCTCCGCTGTGTCACATCTGCAATAGAGTGGATGAAACCACAAGTTGTGGCGGCACGACCAGGTAACGAAAGTGCTACATTGGAAACTGTGCAAAAAGTGGGCGCTACAGAGAGCCAAGACGTGCTATGAGCAGAGAGTGCATACTTTGAAACAGTCATAGACTAGCAAAATTGTCTTTGATTTTCCCGTCCAGACATATCAGGCGCTAGAGCATAACAGAAAGGACCTAGTGGTGGGAGACAAGGTGCACCACATATAGTTGATGTAGCATGTCCCATTGGCCCACGAATATTCAAGAAGGAAGACGGAAAGATAGATTGATACAAACACGTTTTAAGTACGAAATAGAACGGTTATGGAAAATGAAAAAAATGAGGAGATAGTGCAAATTATTTTTGTGTCTTTGCGAACAGTATCAGAAGGCATGAAGAGGGATGCAAAGGAAATTGTAATAAAGGGCCCAGTAGAACTGTTACAAAAATGTTGCCTCCTTGTCAAGGCCAAATTAATCAGTAAAGTGCTAGATAGCTGAAAAGAAGGAAGCGCATGCTAACGTAGGCAGCAGTTACGCAAGCTCTCTACGAATGCAGGGCCTCAGGAGCTCCAACAAAACTTATGATAACGTGTAACGAGAAAAAAATAATAATAATCATAATAATAATAATGCTGATGATGATGATGATGATGATGATGATGATGATGGTGATGATGATAATAATGATGATGATGATGATGATGATGATGATGACGACGACGATGATGATGATGATGACGATGATGATGCTGATGATGATGATGATGATGAGGATGATGATAACAATGATGATGATGATGATGATGATGATGGTGATGATGATGATGATGATGATGATGATGATGATGATGATGATGATGATGATGATGATAGTAATAATATATAACTATATAAGTAGATACGCGTATATATTCACCCACAGACACAGACATGCATATATATATATATATATATATATATATATATATATATATATATATATATATATATATATATATATATATATATATATATATATATATATATATAAATATATACATATATATATACATATATATATATATATATATATATATATATATATATATATATATATATATATATATATATATATATATATATATATATATATATATATATATATATATATATATATATATATATATATATATATATATATATATATATATATATATATATTCACACAATAACACATAAACATGCGCATACCGGATAATCAAGATAAACACTGGTCCACTGATCACTACAATGGAAGTGATTTATATAATTATAATCTATGTGGAATTCTAATTAATACTGTACTAATCAGCCATCGAATTGTACCCACACGTCATGTGTATGTCTCCCCATAATCTCCAGATGCACTGATGCATCAAAATATGCTGTGCATATGTGTACCGAAGTGTTTTCGCCTCTTGGAATATAAGTGACATTTGATGCGACATATCTAATTCTAATAACCAACAAAGAATGATTCCACATTATCCGACAAACAGACATGAATTTTCCTTAGTTTATGATTGAAAACGTCTGTGGTTTTTTTGGAAGTTCGAATACGACTCGAGTGTTTCTAACTTCCTTAACCACAACAGACAAAACTTATTTTTGTCTGCTAAGGTTTGCTAAACGAGAATTAATTCAGTATAACAAAACGGAGCACTCAAGTGTCAATCCATATTGTGCACGCTTATTTTTATGATGATCATGTTCACATAGTGGGAGCTGTTTTCACCGCACGATTTGTCTTAGAGAACAAATTTTTCCATGTAGTCTACTTCTAAGAATGGATCAATGTACAATTGACATTAGTGGTGTGTAACATACGGACTGTCAACGAAGCGTAGTGTACATATAACAAGGCATAGAAGCATTGAAACACTATACGTATATTCCTTCTCTATACATAAAGGAAATAGAAGAAACACAACACGCATGACCGTTTGAACTGTAATAAATATTGCTGACATATTTTCTCTATATGTTACTGACATAGACAAATTCGCATTGTGTATTGACATTTCAAATTAACAATGGAACAATACATTTCAGAAACAGATGTGCATGTATTGTCACCGCGTGCATATATGTTTGTCTATGTGAATGTCCCAGTATTAATGTGTGTGTGTATGAAGAGATTTCGCTTCAAAACTTCAATATCCCATATCGCATTCAATACATGCTCTCACTATATCCATTATTCAAGGAAGTTCAGGAATCGGATAAATGAAAAGTATTCCATGGTTATGCAGTTCGTCCACTGAATAGAATTTATCAGTGGGACATATTAACTGTATTTCATTCGCCGTGTATGACACTGGAATTCACTTTTATAGACTACAAGAAAAAAAGGAAAAAAATACGTCAGCTCTTTTGTGTAAGGGAAAATGAAAACTGCTCACCTTAGTCTGTTAAGAAATGTTTATGAATGGCATCATTATGTTCACTATCTTTTGTTTTGACATAATTAATTCAAGAAGCATTGCCTGTAGAATCCTCCGGCTTACGCAGCCGCAACTGTTTTGGAGCCCACGGCCAGAAAGCTGGCTTCTTTCTTTCTTTGTGTATGTGTGTGTGTGTGTGTATTTGTATAAAGCAAATACACATTTTTTTTCATTAGATTATAACCACTCCTCATTCTTCAAAGCACATAATGAATTAGTTTAAAATGTGAACTTAGCGGTTCTGATTAGCTCCTACCTCAATAAGTAATCTCACCGTTTCTAAATCCCTCGAATCAAATTGAATTATTATTTTTCTCATTGTACTGATATGTCGCATTATGGTATGCTTCTTTTGGAGGATTATCAATAAAGACTGTCTCTGAAAATAGTTAAAAAGTACAACTCACACGCATAGGTACGAAACATTGGATATCATTTCCTATGCATTGAACAAATTTTAATAGAGTGTATCTACACACGGCGTGTGTAGATACACTTCATTCACATCTTTATGAAAGTAGGGAGTTTAAAACAAATTTAAAACAAGAGAAGATCTAACTCAAAGGATTTAAAAGATATTGACTTTAAGTTGACCACAGGGGAATTTTCAAAAATTAATAAAATAAAATGATAAAATAAATAAAATAAAATCGGTGACAAATTTAAGCACCTGAATATTGTAGTAATGATCCGATTCGCTATGATCAACAAACGCAAACTATATTAATATACTTTAATCAACTGATAAGCTTAAATATACTGTTAATGAGTTCAATTGAACTGCTATTAAACCAGTTGCTCACCGGATAGAAACCAGGACGTAAAGTAGAAAGTATTATTTTAGAATAATATCAAATAATGATTTCCAATTTCGGAACAAGGCCAGCTATATCGGTGAGGGGATAAATCGATTACATCGATCCGAGTGTTTTACAGTTACTTACTTTATCAACTCAGAAAGGGTGAAAGGCAAGGTCGACCTTACAAGAATTTGTTCCCAGAACGTAAAATTTACGAAATGTCGCAAGGTGTGCTAACGAATCCGCTAGTAAGCCGACTTCGAATAAGATGTAATATTTAGGAGAAGAAAATGCAGGAATATACGTATAGTATTTCTATGCCTGTATGACTTGTTATATCTACGCTACGCTTCGTTGACAGTCCGTATCTCACACACAACTGATGTCAAAATACGCTGATCCATCCTTACAAGTAGACTACATGGAGAAATTTGTATTAAAATCTAGGTATATGCGCGAATGGAAATTTTTAAATATTCCCTTCTTTTATAACATGAAAAGACAGAGGTTATTCACTATGAAAGGCAAAACAAGATTACTTTCTCAGAATTCTAAATCCGAAAGAAGAAAAGTACACCGAATAAATTATTCCAAAATCAGATGTTTGCCTACGTTACGAACACAGAACATATATCTGGAAAATTGACAAACGAAAGCATCTGCACAACAAAAATTCACTGTACGAAACATCTTCCCCAATGGTCTATACAGTATTTTTTGATATTCATCTAACTGCCTATACTTTTTGCATACAAGTTGGCGGTATCGCTAGCAATCTTAGCATAATGCTTAGTGGCATTTGGTATTTGACGTTCTAAGCTCAGGTTCCGCCATTGATAACTTTGATGTACATTATTTCGGGATTGATAAAGTAGATACCAATTTAGCATTAGGGTCGATGTAATACATTTATCACAGTTCCCCATTTTTCCGGCCTTGTGTCAAATTTTGAATCCAATATCATGATCGGTTGACGACCATCTGAACAATCCGTTCGAATCAGGAGAAAGTAATAATAAATATCTCATCCAAACAAATAATATTTCGAATAATTTTAATTTGAAGGTTCTACGTAGAAGCACACGGATTATTTTCGTTATTTACATTATAATAAACCCAGCGCAAGAAGAACGTGTAAGAATTATATACAAAACGAACATCGATTAAAATACGAAATATACAAGAGATTAATACTGTGACTTTCATTCGTCATATGAACATTAGTAATGCTATAATCCGATAAAGTTACAGAAGCCTTATTTTTTGTTGTTTATGTAATATGAGAAAATAGTGCTAGAGTAAAACGCAGTTAACCACTTTCAATACTTCTGTGTACAAATTATACATATGCGTTGTGACTCAATATTGAGAACGACCCATTTGATAGAAACATATCAAAAGAAACACATATCAAACTTTGATATTCACATACATTTCACCAGCCATTCAGAACCATTTATGAACCAAAGATGTATGATCATTTTTTTAATGTAAACGTACGGAAATAACCGTGTCCTGCGAAAGGAAGCAGAAGTTTATTCTATATATCAAACAATATAAGTTGGAAACGGCATTAGCTTTTAACCTTGATCAGATTACTTATATGTGTATTTGTGTTGTTAACAGAGGCAAATCCGTTTGTTTGATTTGGAAGTTATATTATAAACTATATTCATAGTCGTAAGTCCTGTTCAAAACAACAAATGAAACTCCTTGAAATCACATTACTGTTTCATAAAAAAAATAAGCCTACATTTCTCTATGCAGTCATCGATATTTTAATAGGCCAACATGGTAACGGCTGGAAACCGTTTAATCAGATGTCTTATTTGGAGAAAATGAATTTTATATGACATTACATTGCTTCGCAATGCATGATTCATAATATATTGCATGTTAGATTACATATATTTCACGTGCTTTACATGGATAAAGAGTGGTGAAAATAATATCTGCATGTCTTATAATCCCATGGTATTGATGCAATCTTAATCATTTTATGAGCTGAGAGTAAAATTCAGAATGTCGAGGTTTTGGTAATTGACGATAAGGTTGATAAATGAACTAGAGTTGATTGTGTCAAGATATATGTGTGGATTGGCATACACCCAGCCAACGCTACACATTAAACACCCTAAATCCTCTGAAAGCACATACCCTCAAATCCTTAAGAAATTATCTATCTATTATGTTTTTTCGGAGAGAAGCAGCCGACGCTCCGTGGCGTTCTGTAGTGTTTCCGCTATGAACATGAAGTAGTTGCAATACATTAAAAATGAGTATAATCTATTAATCCATAAGTTGTGGATTAAAAGACAATGGAAACTGCCTGTCTGTGTATGCATGTTTGTGCGTATGTATTTTTGTATGTATATATATATCTAACTCTCTCTCTCTCTCTCTCTCTCTCTCTCTCTCTCTCTCTCTCTCTCTCTATATATATATATATATATATATATATATATATATATATATATATATATATATATATATATATATATATATATATATATATATATATATATAAATATATAAATATAGATATAGATAGATAGATAGATAGATAGATAGATAGATAGATAGATAGATAGACAGATATATGCTACTGTTTATATCTCGCTCAGAGACTTACTATATCGTATCTCTCTCTTTTACTAGATCACCGACAGTGAGTTTCTACAAAAGTATACAGTAATTTGCGATTGGAATGAGCTTTACTCACTCCACCACTAGCTAGTGATTTACACACACTGAGGGCGGGTAACTACCCAGATACTCGAGCCCTTGTGCATCACGTAAGGATAGAGACGGGAACGATGACCTCCCCTGGCAAATCTTAATCGGACACAGCTGGAAGAGATATCTTGCTGGGGCTGCAAATAACAGCAGCACTGTTCTGAATAGGACGCTGTATTTAGTCGGCAAATATATCCTATGATTCTATACCGCTACTGTTTATAATTTGATATAACATATCTCACTCTTATATATGTATGTACATATTGCTACACATACAGCTGAATTATATGTGTATGTACGCGTGCGCGTGTGCTCTATGCTATACGATATTCCTCCACTATCATGACAATGACACAAGAAATTGTTTTCACTAATGACACACAGACTCTCAGTTGTTGATTATTAATTAATTTCATTATGAGTTCTGTCTCATAGACATTTGTACCAAAATTGTGGCATGTTTACTGTACTCCTCTGAATCATACCTGTTCCTATATCTTTGCGCGATGTTTTTATTGTTTTCATGTTAACATGCTTATACATTATTTATTTTGATTGTGACTACATATGTGGCAAATGATGTCCGGGTTACCGGTCCCACTACCAATTTGACCAAATGTATTATCATCCAGCGTGTATACTCGTATTCCTGGTGAAACTTTCTTTCTATGTACTGCACCAGGTCCTTAGAGGTGTAGATGTCCTTAATTACTTTACCCAAATGCGTGTGTAAAAATGTGGTGTTGACGGAAGAAACCGGTTTTTCTTGATGATGGTCAAGCAGTTACTTAACAAATAGATTCTAAGTTCAAAGGAATTGCTTACTGGTGTATTCATGTGCTGACTTTTCTTTCCATCGTCCCCAGCTTTGCTCTCAAATATAAACAAAACTTTTGTTACTGGAGATATTTTCAATCTGAGTCTGTCGTCCCTGGAGTGTACTTTTATTTTTCATGTCGATAGACCCTTCCACGCATAATATTTTTCGACTAAAAATGTTATTTCTTCCAAAATATAGTGGTTTTATGAATCTACGCAAATGCCTATGTAAAGACGTTTTGTTGGCGGAAGAAAAGGGTCTTCTCTTGATGGAGGTTAAGCATACTTCTGCAGTTGCTTAACAAATAGATTTTAATTTCAAAGGAGTTGCTCACTGATTGGTTCCTCTGTCCGCTTTTCTTTCCATCGTTTCCTGCTTTGCTATCAAATATAAACATTTCTGTCACTGGAGATATTTTCAATCTGTGCCTGTTGTCCTTGAAGTGTATTTTCATTTATGGTCTCCATAGACCCTTCAACGCATAATCTTTTTCGACATAAACATGTCATTCCTTCCAAAATATATTACTATACTTCTAGATCTTAATCTATACGTACAGACGCGGATGAGATTATGAAAATGTTCTTTGCATCATCATTGTACACTGATTGATTTGCATGCGATATGCCAGAGAATTTATATTCCTATAGAGACGTATATTTGATATATTCTGATAAAATATTGCCAGTGATAATACGTTCCTCATCGGAATCATTTAATTAGAATTGCCCTGAACTCAGGTAGTTGGTAACTAATACAAGGTCTCACATAATGCATGAGATATTTCCCATGTCGATTCATTCGTACTCGAGTATTGTGAACACCCACAAATACACACACAAGCGCGAGCGAGCGCATACACACACACACACACACACAAACACATATATATGAGTGTGTGAATGCGTGTGTGGGTGCTTGTGCTTATGCATGCGTGCGTGCGTGTGTATATATGGGTTT
>NC_142946.1:13519227-13529227 GCF_046866305.1 Octopus bimaculoides | reverse complement strand
TATATATATATATATATATATATATATATATATATATATATATATATATATATGTGTGTGTGTGTGTGTGTATACACATTCACACGTATGCATATATACATAGCGCTGTGTCTATATTTTCACATCTTTCCATATACCCAAACAAACGCCATCTAAATTTGCGAATTCTAGTCCGGATATATTCATTTAAATACACACATATACTCAACAAATTAGAAAAGCAAAAGGAAAAAGAAGCACAGCATACTTAAAGTTTTAATTCGTATCAAAATGTTTCTATGTTGTGCCCCCGTCTTCAGTGTATTTAGTAAAAGCGACGGATTGAAAAGTCGTTGCTCAGACGTGTGGTGGAGAGAAAGAGGGGATGGAAAAAGTTAATATGCGTAGACATGTGTTGCTATAGCAACCAATCTATTTTATGTTGTTTCTTACTTTTTTATTAATGGCTGGTCTTAGTTTGTTAGTTAAGGAACGTAACTCTAATTGCAATCTGGGGAGTTAGGTGACGAGATGTCAGTGGTGATGTGGTTGCAGAAATTGTCTAACCGCATAACTGGGTTCTCCTGCTAGTGCAGCATGGTGCAGATTCCAGTTGTCAGAGACGGGCTCTTGCAGAAGCCACCATCATTACCTAATGCAGCAATAGCGCCACGAGGCACTTGATGTAGGCCTTCGTGTTGAGTTTGAGGCTTTGGGAGATGATGATTGGAGGCATAATGTCGACATCACTAGTGATCACGCCAAACACCATGATGTTGGCTGGATGTTTGTAATTTATCACTCTCCGAACCTGTCTTTAGATTGCACTGTCCTCCGATTGACACACAAACACTCTGAAATGTTCGTATTGGATCTTCTGGCGTGAATGCTAAGCAGTGCAGCAGGTCGGTTCCAAATTTCTAGCAGCCTTAATTGGGTCATGGTTTTTTTTTTCTGAGACGGCATCCAACTGTGTCTACTATAATGTGTAGCCGACAAAATCAGAAACAACAATGCGCATGTGCGAATTTAAAATATAAAATGCTGACAACTCACCCAGATCATGTTGTATATATATATAGGTGGCTAGGCACAAAAGTAATTATACAGGGAGTATCACTTTAATGTTATAATACTTAATTATTTAAAATTATTAGCCCACTAAACTCTTGATATTTTCACTGCCATTAATCATAATGATACATGGAGGCATCTAAAGCTTACAGGACCACCTCACATGATGAACAAATGATTATCTTCGACATCGATGGGATGACCAGCCCCGCATCATATGTTACCAATGGTCCGAATTTGGCCACATCGCATATTTGAAAATATATTGGATCTGCCAGTACGTCTTTGAAATGACGCTTTCGTAACCACTATACATCCTTCAGAGTCACAGAATGACGGTTTGTCACGTCCCTAGGACGCCATGTGTAGCACCTTAGAGATCAAGGGACCCCGTGTGATATCATGGGGAGAATGAATTATCATCTGGGACCATATATTAATTGAAGTGGCCGTTTCAACATATGTATTGCAGATAGAGCCGCACTACTTAAAGACTATACGAAACTTGACGCATTAAATAGTCGTGAATAAATGTTTTCAAAATGTGTCCACTTCAAGCTCTACCTACTGGAAAATTGGATCTCCCCATTTGCTAGTTAGGCCTTTTCGTGTCTATAAGGGTTGTTTATCCTCTTGTTCAGAGAAGAGAAAGTGTCTTCGTCAAGCTTTTTTTCCTTAGACGTATTTCCTCACGTCCACGACGTTGAAACGGCTTTCGTCCTTATATAGAGTCCGAGAAGCTATCCACAAAACTTTGGTTTTGTAGGTATCAAACCATTAGTAACTCTATGTCCAAGATACAATTTTTTTTTTGTTGAATCAATTACTGTTCTATTCTTTTGAGTGTGCTTCTTTTCTGTACACATTTTATAATATATATATATATATATATATATATATATATATATATATATATATATATATATATATATATATATATATATATATATACATACATATAAACAATGTACACATACATAGAAATATGTATATATATATATATATATATATATATATATATATATATATATATATATATATATATATATATATATATATATATATATCCATACACGCAAATATTTCTTATCGATTCAACTAACAATTACTCTCTTTCCAGATGTTTTTCACAGAGGCTAACCACGTGCTTTGGTTTACGCATTTTGTTTGCGTGACAGTGGATCAATGTGGGTTGACATTTAAACTAGTGGAGAGGAACATTACAATACATCAAGTTGTAAAAAAAGAATGCTTTTATAATAATTCTCACAACTTAGTTATTTTATGCTGATTTACTTTATGCCATAACAGAAAGAGTTTCCTATAAACTTATAATTATTTCATGTCAATATAATTGAAAATCTTCCATGCATTAATATTTTCTCCTTCATGCCCGAAATCGTTTTTGCTTAATCGACAATATTCAACAGTCTTCACTGATATGGGAATATAGACAATGGCATGTGTTACACAAAAACAAAAAAGCACCCCCCCCCCCAAAAAAAAATAAAGGAATTGCCTACCTGAGGATTATTAATGCGATTGTGTGACAATCATATCTATTTGTTCTGCAGCAATTTTTAAGAACCACGGAAATAAACGCAATATCCAGAGAACTCATTCAATGTGAAAACCTTCAATGTGATATAATTGATTACTTAATGCTAGAAAAATGAGGTGGAATACTAATAATTGAAAATCCATTTGGACATGCAACAACCTCATCGATTACGAAGAATTTTAATGCACCACCACCGAAACTATTGCAAATGTAAGATTTATAAAAAAAGAAGTTAGGCGGAATTCTACAATACATGGCATGCTATAGGACGCTATTAATGAATGCACTCGATAGATCATAACTTGAATTCAGAGAACCAATGTCACTTAGAAAACCCTTGCTTTTTCGAATGTTTTATTTAATGATATTCGGGATAAAGAGTTTATGCAGTGAATTAAATACTGAAACTATATTTCCTGATTCTGTATATGCTGATGTAAACATGTATACCTAGGGCTGTGGAGATTTACCACTAGAAATACTTACGTGTTCGGATTCAATACACTTTGAGAACAGAAATTCATATAAATGTCAGGTAGAATATTTTACCTCTTATCTTTTACTTCTTTCAGTCATTTAACAGTGGCAAACTGGAAGACCGCCTTGAAGACATGTTTTAGTCGAATACACCCCTTTACGTAATTCTTTCACTAGGCTTCTTACTTATTTTATATCGCTCTTTTGTCGAACCGCTAAGATACGAAGACGTAAACACAGCAAACAATTCCTCAAGTGGTAGTGAGAGACAAACACACACACATGCAAACACATGTACAAACGCACACACATAATCACAAATACATACACACAAACTAGGGCACACGCATCCGCTGACACACACACACATACGACAGGTTTCTAGTTTCTGTCCTCCAAATCCAAGGCTTTACTCGACCCTAGACCATTGAAGAAGAAACTAGCTGAAGGTGCGACGAAGTGGGTCTGAACAAAGAACCATATGACTAGGAAGAACGTTTCTTACTATACAACGGTCCTTGTCGCTATTATTACTTTTTAAATCCGCAAATGTTTGAAATGCACTAACGTAGAATGCATATATATGTATAACTCGGATGTAGCCAGAAACTCTGGCGTATAGTGAATGATAATTCAAAACTTTCAAATACTGATTATTTATCTTAGAATTTCTTTATAAAATATAAGACGTGTAAGAGTGTTTATTGACTAAAATTGTCTTACATTATATGCTAATTAAGAGCATACAAACTATTTTAACATAATATTATGTAAATGAAGAACTGCTACATTTAAATCATGTTTGTGTAAATATTGATATTCATTTCATTCATTTTATGGAGCAAGGAAACAAAGAAGGTTAAATAGGTGAGGCAGTATGCATTCAACGAGTTTAATTCTATCTACCAATGTATCGGTCTGCTCCACCCATCCGTCCATCATCCACCTATCATTCTTTCTCTCTCGCTTTATATACATGCATACATACACACGTATATGCGTGCATGTGTGTGTGTTTGTGTAATATTAATAATATTAAAGTGTATGTAGACTACTATATCATCAAACTATTTATATACATATTAAAATTGTTTCCGCATCCGCGACTGTTCACGTTTGCACATGCAACAGTATAGTATAGTCAGTACTGGTTCAGCAGGGTCCGTCCATCTTGTAATTCTCGACGTGAACTGAATACTTAGCGTTCTTCTGGAGGTGGGGTGTTTGTAATTTATAAGCATATGGTCTTGATGTGCGAAGTTAGGTATTGGTTTGAAATAGGTTGGTGGAGATTGCTGTCTTTGTAAGACTGTTCTTTCAAATGGTTGGGCGAGTCACTTTTGATTTCGCGCGCAGTGTATTTTATTAAAGGATACTTGTTTTGTTTATATTTATTTTTTGTTTAGGCTGCTCGTTACTTGTGTTGTAAATTGTGTAGGTTATTATATATATTGTTTTAATAATATCAGTCACTGAATATTTTTATGCGTAGTTTATGTTGCTTTGTTGGCTTTTTATATCAATACCAATTGTTTGTAGGGCAGTGGCTAGCTAGAAATATTTGTATACGTCTTAAACTTCCGACCGTCCATGTTTAAGCATACACACACACACACACACACACACACACATACCCGCACACACACGCGTGCGCACACGCACACACACACACACACACACACACACACACACACACACACATATATATATATATATATAGAAATCAAGACTAGGAGACGAAGGATACAAGCGGAAATACAACAAAACACAACACGTGGAAAAATAGACAGTAACATAACAAACGGTAAACAGTTTAATAACAAGATGCACGGACAATACGTAGTAAATTTTCTCGTCAGCTTCAGTGTCCGGAAAGTCCTAGCAGTTTCGTACATTTGTACCACTGATACCGCTCGAATCCGGCAAATGCTAGAGTCTTAACATAGAAGCATTAAACTTCTGGGAAAACCGAAACAAAACAACTGGCTGAAAATGCTCCTTGCGTCTTGATTTTTTTTCCATTTAGCGTTTCGTATGTACTCGTATATTTTGCCGAATGTTGTGGTATGTTGGATTCGTGTTATGTTGGATTCTATTATACTAAATAAGTTTTCCGATGCTATTTATTCGTGTAATCACAAATATTACTCTACTGTCATATAAGTCCGAATGTATTAAATAATTAGCCTCAGTAATTTCAGTCACACGTCTTAATATCTTATTACCTATAACTATATATATATTTTAATGTTTATATTTGTATGTTATAACATACAAATATATATGTTTATATTTGCATGTTATACTTGAATGTTATATTCGTATATATTTATGTTTATATATCTTATATCTTTTAATATACCTATATTTTTCTATGTTTGATATATTAATATATGTTTAATTTTAAACGAATTTCATCTTGATCACATTAACACGTGTTCAAAATGGTTTGCCTATCTGGATGTCTTCATTTTATTTTTTACACACAGACACAAACACGCACTCACTCACACACACACACCCACACACACACACACACACACACACACACACACACAATAACACACACTGTCACATACTTTGCCTTTCATTCTTTTTGCGGTCGATATATTAAGTACCAGTTACGCACTGTAATCGACGCCATCCCTTTGTCCTTTTTTGACTCCTCTCTATATGTCTCCTCCATATGTGTCCCCTCTAGTCTGTCCCATCTATATATATATATATATATATATATATATATATATATATATATATATATATATATATATATATATATATATATATATATATATATATATATATATATATATATATATGGGGGGGGGCAATAAAGAAATAAGAAGAGGTTTCAAGAAGCAACGTATCGTTTAGGAAAACACTACTAAATGAGTGGAAATTGAACCGGTGTGTGTTTTAAAGTGTTAAATAATAAGTCATTAAATCAGAATGACTCTCTCTCTCTCTCTCTCTCTCCCTCTCTCTCTCTCTCTCTCTCCCTCTCTCTCTCTCTCTCTCTCTCAGTCTGTATATATATATATTAGGAAATATGATAAATATGGATCTCTTAGCTATGTAGACCTAAAATGCTCGAAGTACTAAGGCAAAAGTGTGTGATTACTGAAATCAATTATGATAATATATGCATAATTTCAAATCCTACTTTTTTTTTAATTGCCTATTTAGTAAATGAGTTGTTCTGTTCATAACCACATCAAATATTCACCCTCTAACTATTGGAAAAAGCGCAGCCAGCAAATAAAACTGAGTTATTATTCCTGATCAAATAGTTGTTTGATCAAATAGTTGTGTGAGGATTATGTACTCTAATCACGCCTTCTAGTACGATCGAAGCCTTAACGATGTCGTTGGCTTGTTTCTACATAGCGTTTTAACATCTCATATTTATTCACATTGCTTTGATTGGTCTGTTAGATACTACAATCGAATACAGTAAACCTGAATGATGAGTAGTGTTCGAACAAGATATCATTGGTATTTGAATCGTTGCTGTTAACCACACTGCATTTATAGATTTGTGAAACATACCTTTGATTGTTGATATAATCTACGTTTGAAAATGAACGTCAAAAGTCAAGGATCTACGGTATAGAATACATGAAATAAGTAGACTGGAGTTGTGCGTATTATGGTGGAGTGGTTTAAGGTACTTAGCCGTGAAGCACTTTTGACGAATGATGTAGGAAAATAATTTACTGCTAATTATGATTAAACTTCGGCAAACTACTTCAAATATTTATGTCAATGCCACAATGACTGAAATTAATTGATCTACGGTTAGCTTTCAGCTATCGAATACTTCATACTTGACCTACAAATGTCGTAGCCAAAACAAGCAATACTAGCCTCAAATATATCATTATCTTTATTTCACAAGCAACGCCATCATGCTTTCCGCAACAACTTTTGCAGTACACATTTAGTTCGGCAGTATTGAACACGAGAGTCACATGCATATTCTCCATTCTGTATGATGATGTTAACACATCACTTAAGGCTTCATTCAAATAACTTTAGTTATAATTTAATGGCCATCGCAAAACAGAGATGGGAGCCCTCTACATAGAAACGCTATGCATATTTTACATAAGATAGCATAGTAACAGGCCTTGATTCACCATATTTCTCCTGGACGATCATCTATTCTGCAAGTTTTTACATTTTTCTCTATTAAAAAGTAATCCTATAGAAAATCACGATTTGTTTCTGATATAAAATCAATCTATCTATTAAAATACAGTTATTACTCTGCTTCCAGTTTACATGTTACAGCTTAATATATACGCGATATACGAATTATCGTGGGTTGAAGAAACTTCGCATCTTCTTCTCCCATAACCTACCACTAATAGCTCTATCGTTGCAGCAGGTTGTATTGTGAATGCCATAATTTGTTGAGGAGTACTTCTCACCAAAACATATTTGATTCTTCATTTACAAAAATAACGTCAATAATGGCGATAATCATTGACACAACTTAATTCTAATCATGTTTTTTTTAAGATTACAACATTAAATATGCTAACAGAAATGTAACCCAATTCTTCACTGTCCTTTTGGGACAATACACGTCAAATATTTTCTTCTTGAAATGGAATATTGCTCCACGCAAATCTCAGCATTTCCTTGCGCCACGGTGGGGAATCATTAGTTTCACCATCTTAGCATGGTTAAAATTTGTTTTCTTTTATTGAATGCAGAAGGTTGAATATTTGATGAGATTACTTAATCAGTAGTCGACAAATTGATTGATTAGACTTCGGATTTGGCTGCAGTGAATTCAATTTTCTTTTCTTTCCATAGTAACTAAAATAAAGTTCTAATTTTCAGAGCAATACGTTATGTCTCTGAGCAAATGCAGTATTATTTTAAACAAGTTACTAATTTCATTAACGCTTGTTTCCTGGAAAGTTTGATCCCATCCATTAAACTAACAGGGCTTAAATTCGTATACGGAAAGCGACAGTTGATGTGGATTAAAATCACTTCATCAAAATTAATACCAATTTCCATTCCAATTTTCATGTCCACTAGATTACAGTGCATATAATTCCTGTCATAAAAATGGAGTTACATTGCGTTATTCCTATCCTCATAGCACACAAATTGTGGCACCCGCATTTTCTTATTCAAAGTATTAAGACATGATTAACTGAAAGAAGAGACAACTTGCGAAGAGAAGTGTGGTTTACACTTATCGGGATACATTTACAGTCATATGAAGAAATGTATATGTGTGAGTGTGTGAGTGTTAGAGTATTCATACATACATACATACATACATAGACACGGACATAGATAGATAAATAGATAGATATTTCTTTTAGGCGGCAAGGCATACATTTTTACTCGTCCACAAATAATGATAGGTTCATTCAAGGGTGCTAATAGGAAGTTCTTTAATGGGACGTAATTTACTATGACCATTTATAGTACACAAGCGGGCATCTGCTTTAAGGCTATATATACGTTATAAACATGTAACATTCCGTACTTCGTCAAAGAAATTAACTATGAAATCATCTATCAAGTGCAAAGTTTTATGTGTACATATCAGTTAATGTATGTGTAGAAACTTAGACCGCAATAAGGGTTCAATTAATAACTCCAACGTGTTACTCATATTTCTAGGGGAACCAACTGATTAGTAAGTTTTAATTACTTTATTAATATGGAGGTTTATAACTATTCTGTATATTACTAAATAGATTTAGTTTTATATTATGTATTGTAATTTAATTGCCTCGAAATACATTAATATTTACAAACTCTATATCGTATTTATCCTAAGTTTAAATTTATGTTTGTATATTCGTAGTTTAATTAAAGTTATACATTTGAAATTATATTATGTTAGGTTATCTTGAGTTATTAAAAGAATTTAAATTAACTTTGTTAATAATAATGGTATTATATGATTGATTTACAATAGACCTTATGGCGATTAATAACATTTACATTGTCATATTACTTATTACCGTTTATGTTGTATGTATAAATTTATAAACGTTAATTTACAGTCGTTTATTATTCCCTAAATTTCTGTTTTGTAATTTACTAATTAATTCATGATGATCATATTAGTACATAAACGAAGAGTATGATAATTTTTAAACATAGTTATATAAATCTTTAAAATATTATGCATATACGTATATTTATCGTAAACACTATAGTACTTATAATATTATCTTGTGCATATCTTGTTTTTCCGTTATTTCGAAATTATTACCCATTAAAATTTTAAATATTGATTTCACGTAAGTTATTTTCCTCTGTAAAACTAAGTAAATTGTTGGTAATTGATTTATTTACTTTTGTATGTATTAATAAAGGTAATACTTAATCGCAAGTTTAAAAAATTATTTTATAAAATTGTTTAATTCCGCATATTTGGAATACACCTTTCAATGAACATAGATTTGATTTTTTTTTTACTGACTTGAGTAAATTTGTAATATTATAATGATATAACTACGTTATTATAATAATGTATATCTATCGTCTCATTCTGTTGTTTTACGAAAGTTATTTTCTTAATAAAACTACGTTATTTTTACTTTGATAGCAATTATAGCACAGGTGATTATAAATAAGGCATATATTGCAATTTTAAAATATTATTTAGCATTGGCCTAGTGAAGATAAAGTATCATTACTATTTTTATTATTATTATGGTTATCATCATCATCATCATCATCATCATCATCATCATCATCATTATTATCATTTTTATTATTATTGTTATTATTATTATTATGATATTTGGCCATGATTGTGGGAATAATATTTGTAATTTCGATTCATAGTATCTTATATTAATTGTAATATTATATTATGGTAAGAAATTATATTTAAAAGAAGTCAATCGTTAATCTTCATTTTGT
>NC_142946.1:13489227-13514227 GCF_046866305.1 Octopus bimaculoides | reverse complement strand
AACAATTTAAAACGTTAAACAGCCATTAATAATAATAGTCATCAACAAAATCAAAATATTGTATCTTCTTCAAAGCGTGTTACGTTTGAACATACAGCAACAACAACTACTACTACTACTACTACTACTACTACTACTACTACTACTACTACTACTACTACCACTACCACTACCACCACTAGTACTATTTCTTATAATAATAATAATAATAATAATAATAATAATAATAATAATAATAATAATAATAATGATATGAATGTTCATCAGTAGATTTTCATCATTGTCATCAGCCTCCATTTCATCATTGTCGTCATCATCATCATCATCATCATCATCATTATCATCATCATCATCAACATCGTCATCATTGTCATCATGATAATCATCGTTGGTATTGTTAGTGGCATTATCGTGTAATGGATCCTTTACTCCCAGTCCGTAATTTGTCTTTTTGTCCATTTCGATATATTTTTTTTTTCTTTCCAGAATTGGCCAGCCATCCGCCAAACGTTGCATTCTCATTCCTTATCCATTGACATGCCTTCTATATGAAGATATTGTATAGAAATTATTATTTCTCTCACCCCACCCCCGACACTACATACACACACACACGCACACACACACACACACACACACACACACACACAGTGGATGCTTTGGTGAGAAATATTGTAATCCAATGGGGGGTTCCATTGCCAATCTTAGCAATGTATGTGAGAGCAGACATGCTGCTGCCAACTTATTAATTCCCTACCGAGATTTGTCAAAGATCACCAAATCCATATTCAGCATTATGTGTTGTATCCACAACATAGAAGTGCAAATGCAATAACAAACGAACTTCCTAAATTCAACAACATCTCATGGCAAAGGCTTCAAAGACAGAAAGCTAGCATAAGTAAAAGCAAAGAATTTGATTTAGACCGGAAACACGCATATCTACACACCTGGCTAGATGTCACAGGGCTAAAGGCAAATTAGTGAAGGCTTTATCTTAACTGCTCAAGATCAGACCTTATTGACTCAGAACGCTATAAAACGGAAAGTATGCGCTTTAGATTGTGCGTATACAGAATACCTATGTTCATTTCATCTTTTATTTTCTCGCGATACATACATATATATATATATATATATATAAAGTGTAGTATATTGCCACTTAAGTGTGGCTGACCCCTAGGGGTGGATGTTACTGTTGCTTTTAGCCCCAGGAGGACATCTCCTCCAGCTGGCTTATCGACACACGACTGTGTCCTGTTTGCCAAGGGAGTTATCCCTCTCACCACGGCCAGCAGCACGAACGTATCCGGATTTCAGGGTTATTTCCCTTCGTCGGCGTTCGACAGCTGATGACCTTGGTGAGAGAGAAAAACCTGGCAAATCTTATATCTTCTTTTCCAGTGGCATTCTTCACTGATATTGAAAAGGTGAAAACAAGCAATGTTAATTCTCTAAATGAAGTATTAACAGTAACTGCACGATAAAGTGTAGTATATTGCCACTTAAGTGTGGCTGACCCCTAGGGGTGGATGTTACTGTTGCTTTTAGCCAGGGGTCAGCCACACTTAAGTGGCAATATGCTACACTTTATCGTGCAGTTACTGTTAATACTTCATTTAGAGAATTAACATTGCTTGTTTTCACCTTTTCAATATCAGTGAAGAATGCCACTGGAAAAGAAGATATAAGATTTGCCAGGTTTTTTCTCTCTCACCAAGGTCATCAGCTGTCGAACGCCGACGAAGGGAAATAACCCTGAAATCCGGATACGTTCGTGCTGCTGGCCGTGGTGAGAGGGATAACTCCCTTGGCAAACAGGACACAGTCGTGTGTCGATAAGCCAGCTGGAGGAGATGTCCTCCTGGGGCTAAAAGCAACAGTAACATCCACCCCTAGGGGTCAGCCACACTTAAGTGGCAATATACTACACTTTATCGTGCAGTTACTGTTAATACTTCATTTAGAGAATTAACATTGCTTGTTTTCACCTTTTCAATTTCAGTGAAGAATGCCACTGGAAAAGAAGATATAAGATTTGCCAGGTTTTTCTCTCTCACCAAGGTCATCAGCTGTCGAACGCCGACGAAGGGAAATAACCCTGAAATCCGGATACGTTCGTGCTGCTGGCCGTGGTGAGAGGGATAACTCCCTTGGCAAACAGGACACAGTCGTGTGTCGATAAGCCAGCTGGAGGAGATGTCCTCCTGGGGCTAAAAGCAACAGTAACATCCACCCCTAGGGGTCAGCCACACTTAAGTGGCAATATACTACACTTTATCGTGCAGTTACTGTTAATACTTCATTTAGAGAATTAACATTGCTTATATATATATATATATATATATATATATATATATATATATATATATATATATATATATATATATATATATATATATATATATATATATATATATATATATAAACGTATCTCGTGTGTGTCTGTGTGTGTGGGTGTGTGCAAAAATATAGGTATAATAATATACCTATATAATCAAGAACACCCATGTGTCTAAACGTATGCACACGCACATACATACATACATGCGCATGTGTATGTATGTATATATACATTTCAGTAATCGAATCGTTGCAATATTGATTTGAAGTGTACTCATATCTACCCTTTAATGTCATCTATGAAATTGGAGATATTCTCTTAATGGGTAATTCCATATGAAAATAATCAAAATAAATTATATCGTATGTCATCTAGTGCAGAATTGATTGATATATTTCTATTCACCAGCAATCATCACGTATATGTCCACCACCCCAGTTTTCTCTGCCTATCTCCTCTGTATTTTTACATTGCCGTTTTTTTCTTTTATTATTGTGCATGCCACACTTGTGTCTATTATCACATATCATCCATCTATATATTTGTACAATATTCCCAGTAAATATATCGTCAAATTCTTTTATCCTTTCGAAAGCTTACATTTTGCTATCCGTTGAATTAATTATGTATTTATGAATGTCCATTATTATGTATTCATTTACATTTTGCGAATTTTTATTTCTATCATTTTCCTCAATTCATATTTTTTGGTTTTCCATCTTTAGGTTTGTTTGTGCATTTTTGGCCATGTGTACCGTTGTCGATGTTACATGTCATGGAAATTGTTCGATAACCGATTTCTTTTTTTTATTACAAAGGCTAATTAAATCCTTTTACAAATTGGCATAAAAATCACAAACAATTTCCTGCCTTACGCACATGCAGTTATTCATTACGAGAAATAAAATGTATTAAATTCATAAATATTAACGTGTCATCTATCCTTGTCCAGTGCACTTGATGCCAATTTTACATGGTATTTTAATTATGCCAGGCGATATGCGCTCCCATTTCTCTGATTTCGCGGCTCTAGAGAAACTATATAGAGAAGAAATGTCAGTATAGCTGTTACTTAAGGAGGTTTTCGATTTTAAATGCGTGCGAAAAGTTGCTTTTTTCACTACATAATAGATGCCGTTTTATTTCGTAGCAATATCATACGGGACGGCAATAGACTTACGTCAGGACCAGCGACAGTTGGCGTTCAAGTAGAATCGCTTGCCGCCCACAATTCCATGTTGTACACCGTTCTTTCAGTACCTATTCGGAATCTAGTTATAATAATGCAACTCTTGTTATTAAATGACTAAGGGAATAGGCATAACAGGAGAAAACAAATGGGAAGATATTCTTTGAAGACGTCACAGTAACTGTGATGAAATAATGTGGAGAAGTAGGGCTAAAGATAATAATGATAAAGCTAAAATAAAGATAAAGACATAGTGCGAGTGTTTAATCAGCAAATGACGATCATCTCCCGTTTCAGGTCATGATTTTTAATCAAGAATCATCGAGGAGCCCTCGCTCCTGCTAATCTCCTTTGTTAGAATTTTGGAATTAGCGTTCTCCGGCCACTTCCATGTAGGGACTACGGTTTTGGCTTGCGTTTTTGGTGATGATGTCGTTGTAGTTGTATTTGTGGTTGTTGTTGTCGTTATTGTCCAATCGTCACTTTCTAATGAAGCTGAAAGAGACGTGATACCATCTTGAAAAAGTTTGCCTTCACTAAGCACAAAAAAATGACAGACGTTAGATAAATGAAAACTTAGGGCACAATGCGGGGGCTCACTTTCAGTGAAGTTAACTTGGAGTACTTAACGCTATACTAAGCAACGGATTTATGGTAAATAATTTTCCCAAACAAAATATAAGCCAACGTAAACACATCCGGAGAAATCGATGATAATAATGGTGATGGTGATAATAACAATGATGAAAATGATGGAGGCGATTATTATTATTATTATTATTATTATTATTATTATTATTATTATTATTATTATTATTATTATTATTATTATTATCCAAATACAGGCTGATGACGACTTATTTCTAGCCAAGATTATATCAAAATTAAATCTAATTTTCACACCTTATCTTAAAGTAAATTATCTATTTATTTTATTAGCTTTTGTAATAGTGTACACATTATTTGAAATATGATGACGTATAGCGCTGATATATCGATATGTCAGTGTTACTGCTCTTATGCTTTTATATATATGTTTAAATATACTTTGTTGTCTAAATCCTATACTAATCAATAAAATAATTACAGTGTAATTAATTAAATAATTAATCTTCCTTTGATAATCATTATTTTATTAATAAACACCCTAAATAATGTCCAGCCTCAATAGGTTAAAGTTTAGAATAATATTTGCAATCTGATAGTATCATACACCAATAGAAAGCTCATTTGAATATTTATTTATATTTTTGTGTTAATTTCAAGTAGAGTGTGACGATGTATCTGTAACAATCAAAAATTAATTTTTTTGTGTTGCTTTGGCAGAGGTTTGCATTGTCTGGGTGCTAATCATCATCATCTTTCTCTTCTTCTTCTTCTTCTTCTTCTTCTTCTTCTTCTTCTTCTTCTTCTTCTTCTTCTTCTTCTTCTTCTGCTTCTTCTTCTTCTTCTTCTCCTCCTCCTCCTTCTTCTTCTTATCATCATCATCATCATCATCATCATCATCATTATCAACATCATCATCATGTCTTCACCATGTCTTCATCATCTTATTTTCATTCAGATAGTACATTCACATAGACATGATAGAAATGTCATCTCTGGATTCTCACAGAATATACGATGCTACTTTTCTGCAAATCGACCACTTGTGTATTAATTCCGATTCATTTCCGTCTCTTTGCTATCATTTTTGTTGTTCTACCATTTGCACCTTCGACCACATGAATAATATCAAGATCTAGCTTCCTCGCTTCATTCTGATATTTCTAAGATTTTTCAAGAATTTTGATATCAAATCCGCTAATAAAAGGACCAGCAAAGTGTATGATCTGAACTATTTCCTTTGTTTTGTCCTCCATAATGATATCTGATCTTCCTGCATTTAGTGTTGTCATTCATTCTTTTGTACACTTCATTCACTCATTCATTCATTCACTCATTCTTTCATTTATTCATTCATTCATTCATTCATTCTTTCATTCAATCATTCACTCTTTATTACATTCATTCATATATTCCTGTTACTTCTTCTTCTTCTTCTTCTTCTTCTTCTTCTTCTTCTTCTTCTTCTTCTTCTTCTTCTTCTTCTTCTTCTTCTTCTTCTTCTTCTTCTTCTTCTTCTTCTTCTTCTTCTTTTTCTTCTTCTTCTTCTTCTTCTTCTTCTTTTTCTTCTTCTTCTTCTCCCTCTTCTTCTTTTATTATTATTGTTGTTATTTATTTTGCTGTTCCTGCAGCTTCTGCTCTACTTTTTTTTGTTTTTATGTTGCCGATGTTGCTTCTGCTTTTGTCCTTGTTTTAGTTATTGCTGTTTATCGAATAAACGAGACATGTTTCTTTTCGAGTTCCAAAAGCTTTGAATTTAACAAAAGTCTGTGAATGACTTTTTTTCTCTTAAAATTATGTATTACTTTGCTAGAAAAAAAAATTCTAAACCTGTCGTGTTTGTTTCTTACTGAAATAAACAGAGGAAGGTTTGCTTTTCTTTTGCATCAGTTTGTGTCTTTTCTCATTTCCGAGTTGCATACACAGTCGTGAATGAGGTAATATACGCCCCACAGACAGTATACAAAAACAGAACCCAAAGCTTTCAACAAACGAATTTTTGCGACAAAAATCCAAGCAGAAAAATACATTTTCTTCTCATAAGATATGCACAAAGGATAATATAGATATAGTGCAACCAAATAAATGACTTCATTACGATTCATGAGTGCTCAACAATAATGTATTGAATGTGAAGACGAATAACGTTCGGTTGCTTTGTCACCCATCAAAAACTGTCAATATGAAGTAGCTTAGAAATCGATGAAATTCCCAGTAACCATATATAGCAATGAAGAATATTATTCTTCTTCCGAATCATGCCATCGAGGTTCGAGAATGAAAGAATTATGCTTAGTCTCTGTCACTAGAAACACTTTCTACTACAATATATATGTTACAACCAAAGCTAAATGATGAGTGGGGACCTCACTTTCTAGGTTGATTGGCGTAACACATATGACCACATGCGGCACTGTTTTAGGAATGTGCAGGATTCGTCCAGAATATAAAATATAAGATTATACACTGTCAAGTTTGTGGAAACAGAAGTAACGCTTGTCTATATTAGTCATCTACTAATGTAGGTGTCTTAAGAAGATATCGACGGAAACCACATGTTGAGAATACTACTGCATTAAATTCTGGGCACATAAATGTCGCGAACTTTGATTGGAGACTATAACCTTATAGGATCCAATGACCTCCCCACACACAAAATGTCTCAAGTGTCGCAGGACACTTGTCATTCCTAAAAACTCACAGATAAATTTTGTACCTGTGATGCAGAGTAGGATGCTCGTTTCTTATGATATTGTACGGACGGACACCTGGGGTTTTTATCAACAGCTAATCAACTGACACGATCACAGAGGTAGAGAATTCACTGATTAAAACACAAGCCAAACAAAAATTCTAGAAACAATATAATTAGTGTATACAATGTTTCTAAGTACCGGAATTATCTGAGCATGAGAGAGAGAGAGAGATAGATAGATAGAGAGAGAGAGAGAGAAAGAGAGAGACAGACAGATAGACAGGCAGACAGCCAGATACAGATAATTAGATAGGAAGGAATGTTGAGGTAACCAGTCGAATGTATTACTCATGAAGCAAACACATATCAAATCTAGTGTTCGTGTCAGAACATTGGATGAGCTTATGGTGTATGGTCAAAAATATTTGATACTAATCGCTCTTGGCACAGTAAATCGATACATCAGCAGCAACGTTCCATTACCTTGAAACGAGATGGAATTGGAATCTTAAAAGAATAGTGTCCATTACATCGAAGTAGTGGTGGGGGGAAGGAATATGTCGTGCTATCAAACGTAAAACATTGGCGTAATGAGTAACGTAGAGGCTTGTAGAAGAAATACCTTGGAATAGTTTGTATATGGTAAATGAATGATTTTGCTTGAAAAACAATACATAATTTTCAGAAAATTTAACGAGACAGAAATTTAATTTCGTGAATGCAAATGGTTATAATTTCCAAATACAAGGAATAATCTCTTCAACAAGTGCTGTAATGTTTAGGAAATATAGAAGTGTGTTGTGTTGTAATTCGCATGTAAGACGCGGAAGCAAATATAGACATCAATGAACGAATACAGAACTCAAGGGGTTCAGAGAGCACAATGTGAAGCAAGTAATGTGAAGGGAGTTGTCTTTTGTTTTTAAAAGTGTTTAAAAAGTATATAAATTGTTTAAAGAGCAATTACATTTATACAGTTTTGAAACAAAATCCTATAAGTTATAGTAAAACAAATCGATGCACAACTTACTTATTGAGAAATACAACTAGATACATACGCGATATATGACAGAATTAAACAAGGATCGTCATAATAGTGGATATGATAATAAAAAGGATGATCGTGATAGACAAGGTGTAATACATTTATTATCCTATTTCGGGTAGGATTATAAAAGTCAATTTGTCATCGAAGCACATATGATGATCAAAGCAAGCAAAGAAAAACACTGATTTGAAGATAAAAATGGAGGAAAATATCCAGGAATACAAATTAATAATTTTTTTCGAAAGAAAAAAAAAAATGTAAGAAAGACAGTGGTAATGTTTATTGTATCAAATTCATTAAAAAGTCCTTTTAATGTTTCAGGTGGATGAAGAATTATGTAAAAATTCAAAAAAAATCATGTACTTGAGTTGGAACCGTTATAATATCAAGACTATTATCGTTTTATCATACAAATTAGATTACAAAAACCATTGCGGACAACAAAACGAATAATAATTGTCTAATTCACATTTCTATATGTTTAGATAGTGCCAGCAGTATTCACTATTCTTACAACTATATTGAAGGCATATCATGTATAAGTTATAAGCAAATGGCTCATTTATGTCCAGTGGTTTTTCTGTGATATTTCACATAATATTCATATTGAACTATGCATGCCAAAGATATTACTTCTGGAACATTTCGTATGCGTCTTCTCTATGTAGATGATGTTTAAGCGTTATACACACGTTATGGAAATCAAGAAACCTCCATAACTATAATGTATGAGATATATATTTTTAAGACATTCTTTTAGACATTCAATATGCGTGATATTAAGAAGTTCAAGGCTTGAAAAGTGGGATGTATTCCATTGGCTTATTTTGCATCGGAATTTTTGCTGCCGAAATTGTGTTTGTCGTTTCTACTCAAAGTTTAATAAAAAAAAAAAAAAGGAGTGAACAACCACCGTTAAATTATCATAGCTTCCATAAATGTTTCTACAACCGAGAGAAATAGTATTTACTATCAAACAGAAAACAAACAAACGAAACAAAAAAAAGACAAATAATTTTTCAATATATAAATAAATAAAGAAAAGTAACTGAAACGCAAACCATATAAAAATTGAGGTTGCAGGCATATATATGGAAAGAGGGAGCCGTATGAACCTTACGAAGAAAAAATTCAAAATAATCTTCATTAATTTTCTTTTCCTTCCTAAATTTAAAGAGGAAATATTTTCTCTTGTTTGAAGTCTTTGGAAATAATATAAGGCTATCATTTTCTTATATGCGCTTTTACGATATTCTTTTGATTCTGCATTTCTCTGAAGTATTCTTGTTTGTTCGATATCTTCAATTCCTTTTTTATATTTAATTTCGTGCCGTTGGTGTTCATGATAATCTATTGCAATTCTTATTTGAGTTTTCCTTATTCTGTTTTCCTTCACAGAAAAAAGTAACAAAGCGCTGCCGTTTACGATATTCATGGCAGTACTTCCATCGCATATATTATCTTTCTATTCTATGTAATCTAACAAATTTACTTACGGGCAAATTATCAAAACAAAACTCACACCAAATTACGAATAAACAAGCCACAATCGTATAAATGATAAATGATATAGGCATCAGTACTATTCACGAAATGTGTGGCACATATAATACTTTGAATAACATTTTTTTTACATTTCTTTGTACAAACATTATGTTTCCAGCCTTACTAACCAATTATGAAGTACGTACCCTTCTTGAAAAGTACTTCGTAAAGTATTGTTTCCCTCTAATACAAATTTAAACATATTTTACAAGATAACATTTTCACAGACGGCTTATAATTCGGCTTATAATTTTGAGAGAGGGAGTAAGTGGATTAAATTGAACCCAGTGCACAGCCGCTATGTATTTTATGGACACGGAAAATTAGGTAATTCCATACCAACCACGACGACGTTTAAACTGAAAGCGGAAAAACCAACGAAATGCCGATCTGTAATTTTCAGTACTCTGCCTGCTCGCTCCGACATGCATATTTACATATTGAGAGAAATTTAAATGAGAATGCTCTATGAATCTTCTCTCATATATTCAATGACATGCGTGATTGATAATTAATTTTGTTGATGATTTGCATTTACATAAGCGTGTGTATACCTTCTGAAATCTGAATAGATAAACATTTAGGAATAAGAAGTTGAGACGCAGAATAAAATGAGCGTAATGAAGTGGAGTATCACTCATTTTTTAATTGATATAACATATGGTAGGAACTAGTATGTTACATCCGGGAAAAGTTTCGTGCTTTTTACGGATGCCTAAATTCTAGTTTATTGATACATTACGAATGGGGGCGCTAAACAGTGAAGAGCGACATTTAAATGTTATGGATCAGAATAAGCGTGATACACGTTCGGACAGAGGAAAAAGATGTTCATTGAGTTGTGTCACAGAGAATATGCCACGCTAGTCAACAAATGGTGTATAAACATAGACGCAGCTCGCAGCGCCATCAGTCTAGATTGTGAGATACTAGCATTTCTGAGTAGTTATCTCCTCATCGGTTACAGACACTAGGTAGGGGACACTACGAGCTGAATTATGTTTTTCCTATCACCGTACGATGACTGGTGGCGCTATGCATCTGCATAAGACCTCGTTATGCTCGGAGCAAATAATAAGAGTAATATATTCTTGATAAGATACATTATAGTTTACAAGAAAAATATATAATAGATAAATCTTCTTTAATAATGACATATGGTATAATTCGGATGTTAACCTTCGAAGAATATCTTATCTTAATGCAGGTAGGTATGTATATATATATATATATATATATATATATATATATATATATATATATATATATATATATATATATATATATATATATATATATATATATATATACTATATATACTCGCCTTTAGTCGAGTAAATAGACCACAGGACTTATTCTTTGTAAGCCTAGTAATTACTCTATCGGTCTGTTTTGACGAACCATTTATTTACGGGGACGTAAACACAACAGCTTCAGTTTTCAAGCGATGTTGGGGGGACAAACACACACATATACATACACACATACTTATATATGTTTATATATATATATATATATATATATATATATATATATATATATATATATATATATATATATACATATATATACACACACACACACACACACACACACATATATATATATATATATATATATATATATATATATATATATATATATATATATATATATATATATATATATATATATGTATATATATATATATATATATATATATATCAATACGACGGGCGTCTTTCAGTTTGCATCTACCAAATCTACTCACAAGGTTTTGGTCGGCCCGAGGATATAGTTGAAGACACTTGCCCAAGGTGTCACGCAGCGACTGAACGTTGAACCATAGGGTTTTTAAGCAAGCTACTTACCACACAGCCAATCCTACTCCTATATATAATTGTATACATTTATGTTTATATATACATATGCGTTTGTGTGTGTGTATGTGTGTGTGTATGTGGGTGTGCGTGTGTGTGTATGTGTGTGTGTATGTGGGTGTGCGTGTGTGTGGAAGTTGTTTGCTATTGAATATATTTTATATGCGTACAAACGTGCACACGCATTATATGTTTACATTACTCGTTAGTTTAACATTATCCCTTGTATATATTGAACTGTTGTATGCAATACGAAACAGGAATATTAATGTCCTGTAAGTGTTCGCGCGTATATATTTATGATATATTTTTATAAAATTACACTCCGCATTATTCTGCCCTGATTTCTAATGCACATAAATTCCTTAATATATTATTAAATGCTTTTAAAGAACGTGCTATAAATTATATGGTCTATCGGAATTAACGAAGGAAAATTACTGGAGATAATAGGTGATAAATATAGGTAGGCAAACGTTAGATGGAGAGAAACAATGAAACTATTGATGGAATGCAATGAATCACGTTCCTTATATGTAGGATTTCATTTGAATTTCTGACTTTAATATTGATATAGTTTGTGTAACATCATAGCTAAAAGAGATTTATACCCAAGAGATTCATGAAATATATTAGTTGGCCAGTTTTATAACGTTTTTATAGGCCAATTCAGAGCAATGATATCATATACTTGCAATCTATTTACATATTTGTACTTCATCACGAAATGTATTGCCATCATATTCCGTAGCTAATAACCGTAAAATGACTGGAATACGTTTTTAGTTAGAACGCTGTATTAACTGTTTTATTTCTTATTTCATTTTTGTATCAGGTTCTTTACACTGAATGAGAAATACAAAATAATAAATACGTTTTGTATTCTTGCTATTTTAAATGTTTACTTAGGGGAGGAAGTTATAGTTGTCTTAGGTTATTGTAATTTCAGTATATTTATAGTCTATGTTTACTAAACGAACTCACAACGTTCATTATTTCAGAGTGAAGGAAACGTCTGTAACAATACTTCGGACGTACCCAAGTAAACCGTGCGATCTAAGATTTACTGAACACTGCTTGTCACAATTCTATACTAGTAACCAACTACTTTAGGGCAATGGTCATCAATAATGTTTTACACTCTCTACATTTCAGAAATTGCAGTCTGTGATATTTGCTTGCTCTTCAAGCTGAAGTTGTTCTAGTGCAGATGTTTTCAAGACATTTAGATACAGGCTATAGCAGGTGGCCTAGGAAACCTCTCTTTGGAGAATTCCCATTGAACTTTCAGGAAAGGTCTAGAGCGCTACATGTGTATTTCAATGAGGAGGTCTAATTTGGAGCGATATTAGATTTGCATACAATTTAAAAAGAATAGAAACTTTCCCTGAAATAGCTCACAAAACTACTGGAATACACCTCATATAGTGAGGAATATTAAAAGGCGCCTATTTTACTGAATAACAATTGATGAATTTATGACTTGCCATAGTTAATAGATTTCGTGAAACCATGAATCTAAATTCATGGAATCATTTTATTCATTGACTTTCGATTTTATTTATTGACTTTCAATTTCTACATTTCCATATATCTTTTTTTTTTTACTGTTTAAAAATTATGTAACACGGTCTGAAAGCATCGCTTCTCTCATTTATATAGAATATATTCACAGGTAGTGAATTGGCTTAGAAAACACTTGCATATTATCGTTCTAAATTAGACGACCTGTATTTCCAACTACATGTAAGTACATTAAAGGATTCTGATAACGGAATGTATATATACATATATATATATATATATATATATATATATATATATATATATATATATATATATATATATATATATATATATATATATATATATATATATATATATATATATATATATATATATATATATATATATATATATATATACATACATACATTAATAAATACATGCATGCGTAGAAGCATACCTACATACATATATATATACATGCATGCATGGATATGAATGTATGTATGCATGTACGTCTCTATATATTACAAGGCATATTATAAACATATGATAGTTGCAAACTACTAGCTATAGTGACAATTTGTACCTCGGTATCTTTTAGTAAGACTTATATACCCAATATACCAGTATTTTCATATAATTGTATTCAACATTTACGAGTAACAACAGAATTGTTAGGAATGTGTATGGACATTTGAAATAGCAGATATCGACTCCGCGAAGAGAATCTGCAGTGTACATTTGTTAAACTGTGTATATTACGTATTTTTTAAATCCATTTAAGAAACTATTTTCTATTGAACACTGATATTAGTGTGCAAACTAAATTATTTATCACCAATATATATGGCAGTTACATTCAATTATATATCATTATCCTAAAGAGCACAGTAATGTGACTTCACAAAGGAAGACAATACTAATTGCAATAGCAGAAACGTACTTGTGAGGAAAGGAAAGAAATAATAAAGTAAAACATGTGGTATATATCTTGAACCATCATCTGTTATATGTAACGATAATATAATTTTGAAACGTATTCGTTTCGGTATTTATATTGCAAAGTTTTTTTTTAAGCTAGTGCGAACGCATGTGTTCCATTCTGGAATTTCGCGGCATTGTAAAGATTGACTACCTAGTTATGATCACCATCATTTTATTTAGCAAGGGAATAACAAGTGTATATTCATAGAGATCAAGAACAGTTAAATCGTGTCGTTCTAAAATTCTCTTAAGAAAATTAAGAAAATTTCACGAACACTTTTGTACTTTATGTTTTCATTTTGTTGCATCCTGCTAAGTTTCAAATAGAGCAACATCAGATACTTACAGAAGTAACAATTCCCAGATGCCTCCTACATTATTGGAATGATAGTATGATGTATTCTTCATAAAACTTTGGCAACTGTTGAAAGTTTGAGAAGTTTATTGTTGATATGACTGCAGATATTAAGCAAATATGTACATAAAACTCGCTAAACAATCTCAATTCCTCTTGCACAGGAGATTAAAGTATTTATACCTCTATGAAAAACTTGTCTCAGTTGGCATGCTATGTAATTACTTTATGAAAAGTGATAACCAAATACTCTCAGATAGAAGAATAATGAATTTTAGGTTTAATGTGAAGCAACCACTAACTTTGCCATAGGATGTAACGCATCACACCCACCAATGTACATTGAATAAAGTGCCAATTATATTGCTGGTATCACCGCTATGATTTTCGCGGTGATAATTTCCGAATGTGTTCGAGAGATAATTTCAGAATGTTCGTCCAAATGAGTTGTAAATCATTACATTTCTTCTCTCTTCCTGGATTAACCACATTCACGTTCGCTTGAAATGTTATTCCTCGTACATTTACAATAGGTTCCAACCGAAGAAGTTTAATATTCCATTTGTAATTCACTACTAATTTTGAAGACATTATGTTTCTTGTAACATATCACTCCCCGTTTGCATTTGTTTGCCTTGTACTTGTTCTTTTTCATGAAATTTCGTGTAATAATAATTTTAATTACAGCTGCATCGGTGACACTTGAAAAACCCTAAATGAGTTATTTTTGCTTATTTCTCTTGCAATGAAATGCTCCCAATTATTTCTTATTTGGGAATATTGGTAAATCCAACAATTCTTTTGGATTGTTTGTATCACAGTACAGACACGATTACCTATGATATTGCTATAGTATATAGTACTAACTATTTAAGATGCTTGTATTAGTGCGCTTGTTGTTACAGACTTTTTTCAAATCTCTTTCTTACAGTGTACTCTAATATTTTCCTTTTTTCCTTCCATTCATTTTTTATTAAAATGTTTATCGTTTCTTTCATTGCTCTTATGTACTAAAACTGAAATGTAGGATTCTGCTTGTTTTTGTTCTTCTGTATTTAAATCGATTCTCTAAGAAATGTTCATCCCATGTTATATCATAGGTGTAAGCAATTAATAGGTATGATAATTACTACATAAAATCTGAGAACATCAGTAACAAATTTGAACTTCGAAGTATAAATATATATAATCTAAAAAACTAAACGTCAAACTGGAAACTGACATAGAACAGAAGACCTACGAAAAGAGTAGCTTATAATTTAAGATCGACTGAGTAAAACGTTTTCCAGGTGTTTACTCTTAGTTGAATGAGTTTATATAAATACAGATATGTAATCATGCAGTTAATTTTGTGAAATATATCGGTTAACAAATAATGAATTCCATTCTCTCACATTTCATTATCTTTGTTTTTGTTTTGTATTCGATGTCTGATTTCTGTTCATATTTTGTTTCTGGACTGCATCGTTATGAGATCTGCAGTGAAGCAACCAATTGGCCAGAGATAACTTCAAGTATGACTACATGGATTATATACCACCAGAAAGTGCTAGTACTTGTATATTCTTCTGGCCTTATGGAAAGAGTTTATGGTTAATGAATATGAAGTCGACGATTTCTTTCTTAAGGAACCTGCAACAATATGGAGAAACTAATTAATCTCTGGCCACACCACTGGTAGTAACGAATTACTCATATTCATAAGCAAATACAAAACACATATACTAACATATCACACACAAACATACAAAACCGCATATATATACAAATGTCATGTGAACTCGAATTTTGTGTCAACTCTTGTTATACAAGTGTCTGAACTCGTATATTCAGATAAACATTCTTGGAGATAGCTCGAGGTTATAGACTCTCACATCCTAATTAATCCATCTATTGTTAGCATTAAAACAGCACGGCACTTCCTTATGGTGCATATTATAACCGGTGGGTTCCATAAAGCAGAAGTGACATAATAGCAAACCTCAAATGGTGTGACTTTCAGGGAATGAGTATGTTATTCCCCAATGCTTTGTCCACAAGGAACGTACATCTACATCTACACAGGCACATACATACATACGATAGAAGAAAAGCAGTGGCTCATATTATATATTTATATATGTCTTTGTGTATGTCAATATTTATATGTTCCAAGCGGCGGCTGGCAGAGACGTTAGCATGCCAGGTGAAGTGCTTGGTGGTATTTTGTCCATCTTGATGTGCTGAGTTCAAATTCCGCTGAGGCTGATTTTCCCTTTAGGGGTCAATAAAATAAATGCCTTTTGAATAGTGGGCTCGATGAAATCGACTTAACCATTCTCCCGTACTTACTTGTCTTTCGCCAAAATTTGAAGCCATTATGTAGAGAGGTGCCTCTGCAGTTCATCGTTCAAGGATAAAAGAATATATCTCTTTCCATGTAATGAATATTTAATATTGTTTTTATAAGAATTTTAACGGCTTCAAAGTGCATTCGACGGAATTTTGTGTCGTGCCAATTTTGTTCGTTTTGTAGAGATATCAAGATAGTTTGGTATGATTGTGAATGATTTTTCACATTTGATAGATTGGTGAAACCATTTCAGCTCGGTAACATTGGGGAAGCAATGCACTGGTCAGTATTTCACGTGCATGGAATAAGAATCGAATCGATTTATACTTATCCTATATGATATGATATAACTTATTTGAAGAAGAAACTATTTCATTAACATGAAACAAAGGAATGTGTCTACGTGTGTGATTAAATCTACGATTTAGGGTTGACTACAACATTTGATATATTCTCGTCTGTTCTCACAAATATTGGTGCAGATATGTCTTTCGGTGTATCGAAAATTGCTTAATGCGTCGTATTACTAAGCCACTATTGAATAACTTAATATTGTATGGAACGCTGCGTATTATAAATAATTTCCAAGATTATATAGTTCTCGAGAACGATCAAAATTGTTGTAAGTCTATCTGTGTATTTTCTTTTAATTCTTGTAGAGAGGTTGGTGAAAAGGATACATTTGACAAGAAAAGTATTTTGACTTTTCAGAAAAATTTCTTATGTGTTACATAACTTCATTTCTCTGAAGTTTTCTGAAAATGTGAAATGAAAATTGATGGCAATATGTTCATGATGTGTTTTCTCTAGACAATAATTTCCATTTAAAGTGTGTAATTATACAAAATTACACGCGACATTTAGAGACAAGACAGCAATTAAATTGAATATCAACACCTGAATTAAATTTCACGTGAGTAATTGACTACTGAGGATGTCAAATCAGTGCTCGAACAGAAAAAAAAGATTGTATTTGTAAAATAAAACAACGCTATCAGAAAAGTTGGAACGCATTTTATAATTACAAAATATATTTCGCACATACACACAACACACTTGTACATGAGGATGTATCTGCGTGATGATTTGAGTGATTTTTTTTTTCTATTTCAGGTATTGTTATTGTAATTTGTAATGATTCACTTAAAAGATATTACAGCAAAACTAAATTGAAATTGAATATATTCGTTTTTTTAAAAATTTATGTGAGACATTGATAAGATTTCACACATATAGCAATTATACTAACATACTACATCACAAGTATCAGTAAATAGCATTAGGTACAAATTACTGGATTTGCGTTAGTTTTCCGATATCATCTGATGATATTGGCTTCATTTTATATAATATATAATCAGTGTCGTGCAGTAGATCTCATCTAAAACATACTTAATATTTGGCGAGTACTGATATTTCTTTACAACTACCTTCACTGTCTCTCTATCCACGGTCTTTTTTCCATTAATTCCAAGCTAATATTTCAGATTTGTAGTATTAACTCCTTCAAGTTCCATCGTTAAAGCAATCTCATATCTCTCGATAATTCTATCTATATATTCTTCTTTCATCTAATTATTTAATTTCATGCTCGTCCTATATATGTCTTACCCAATTGTTCAGGTGTGGAATAGCGTCCTGAAATGCAGATCACACTGCTATACTCTCCAAGCTAAGAGATAAGAATATCCGTACTTGCTACCGGTATCATTTACCTGTACTATTCCTGGGCATGCGTATGCAAGGACGCTATGATCATAGGGTACGTTAATAACTGAATAAAGAAAACTTTATCTGGAATCAAATTTAAATGAGCAGAAAATGGTGAAAACTTTAGATCAACAAACAACCAAATTGATATACATCGGTTGATTATGTTTTGTATTAAAATAAATTAACCGATGTTGTTCAAATTGTTTGTTTGTTGAGCTAAAGGTTTCTCCATTTTCTGCTTACTTAATTTTATATATATATACGTGTTTGTGCCTGTGACTCTGTGCGTGTGTCAGTGTGAGTGTGCGTGTTTGTGTGTGTGACATTCCTAAGTGGTGTATAATCATTTAATAACGTGTACTCAATTTCTTACGTGACGTGGGATTTAAAGATGTTGGCATAACCTTACATATTACTTCTTTCAATGGAAAGTTTCAAACTTTATTCCCCTATTCCATTTTGGTTGTTTTCCTACCTTCTTGACGGGTGACATATGTTCAATTAGAAACAGATTGGAATGCGTAGAAGGTAATTATTGTATGCATACTGTTGTTGTCATGTGAATCAAGTTCCTGGGATTGCATTCAAATATATTCTTTTAAAGTATTTCATTTATTTGTGCGTGGAATGGGATGGTGAACATTTTGCAAGCAACAAAATTTTATTTCAGTGAAACCGTCAGCAGTACAAACAAAATTTGTTACGCATATATTCATAATTAGAAGTAATGCATAATTCTATTTATGATTATACTTATATTTTCGTAAACAATACTTTTGCTCTTTCGATTTCCTATGGAGAGTTATAAATTCAAGTATATCTAGCATTAAACATGCATCATCTGACATACATCTGTTTCGAAGTGTGAGCTCTGCTTTGAAATTTTACGTTCTGTAATACATTAGAACAATTCTTTTGTGAGAGCTTTCAATAACCATCATCCACAATTCTGTATCATTCAAGAACACTTTGCAGAGGAGATTCGTACATCTGAATATGGGAATTGATATTTAGGCAGTTCGGTTGAATATAGATGACAATATGCATAGATATTTCAACCATCAACGAAATTCTATCTTTAACGGGGGATATTTCATTTGAATGAAAACCTATTTCTTTTGTCTTAAAGATTGAAACAGAAAATTCCCTGACTGATCGAAAGCTTTGTTTAATAGGGGTTAAATAACTGAAGCTTTACTTCATAGAACAGAAGGCATGCAAGGATGTATGTGTGTGTGTGCATTACTTTGCACAGTAAGGGATAATGAATTATTTAATACTCGATTGCCATGTATTCATCAAAGTGTCGATCCTTCGTTTTCAAGTCTGTCGTGTAACAACAGTAAAAAAAAACAAAAAAAACAAAACAAAGGACAATGATAACAGCAATATTATGTTTAACCTACTGTTATGAACTAATTCATTATCCCTTACGTAGATAGTCTGATTTCCCTATTGTGACTTGCTAAATGATCACAAAACAAGATAATCAAATGGAACAACGTAAGGAGAATAAGTCACAAAAAGAAAGTTTGCATATTTAATACTATAATATTCGTTCCTAATTTCTGCAATATTTGGAGTGATCTTTTGTTAATTTTCTCTGATGCTTTGTAATGAGGATACAAATTTCACATTTTAGCTCTTTAGCTTTGGTTCAACAATTCATAATAAACGACACGCAACATATTTACCGAAACACAAACAATAGAATTTTTCGTGCGAAGACCTACTTTGCGTAAAGATTAATATTTATCAGTGGGTGCAAACCAATGCTCATTCATTGATAATTACGAGGTGCCATCTTGTCATTAACTATCCTGTTTCTATAGCAATCCCTGTTTTAATGACGACTTGAGGGGAAAAATCAACTAGATCATGAAAGTCCACAAACAATACTAGACATTTTCTTCCATGATGCGTTTTATGATCAAAGTGTAAGTTGAACTGATTTTCACTCACAAGATCAGTGTAGACATAATTTTGTGAAATAGATAGACCAGAATTTGAGAGCAAGAGCGGCAATAATCGTCGGCAGGTATGACTAGGACAATGGCTGCTTCACTTTCATGAACGGAATGAATAACCCTTACTTATTTCCTATCTGAAAAACTCGTCTTAATCTTAGGCAAACTAGGTGTTTGGTATTATTTTAATCTAAATCGATTTTCAAGAGAAACACTTTGCTACGGGTTTAAACATTGATAACTACTTTAGTCTATATCAATGGGAAAAGAATTGTATAACAATACATGATATATATAAGTTCCAAAAAATATTTGATGCACGTGCGACGACGCATGTCTCGAAATAATATTTCAAAATAGACAGACTAAATAAATAAACACACAGACACACGCAGACTCACACACAAAGTAAAGGCCAGTTGACATTGCCGTGTCGGTTTACACACACACACACACACACACACACACCCACACACACACCCACACACACACACACCCACACAAACACACACAGACACACACACACAAACACACATATATATATGTATATATATAAACTATTGAATCTTGGGAGAGGCATTAAGGCTGTCAAAATTAGCATATGCACTGGTTCGATCCTTTATTGTTATTGATAGTTACTGTGTTACTTACTCCGTTTACTAATTTATCTATCATCTGGTATTTACTAGTTTTTCAAACTCATATGTTACATACTTTGGTGAAACAGTTAATCGTTCAAATGTTCAATATTTTTAGTGTTGTCATTTCTGTTTTTGTCAAATAATTGTTTCATCGCATTGTTGCAATCTCTTCAGAGACACGTCTCTCTACTTCCATTTCTTTTGAACACATGTTCCAGCATTGGGGTGCATCCGTATATGATTGTGTGTGTGTTTTAAATACTGGCTATGTAATTTTTCATATACATAAGATAGCGGTTTTCCTTTCCTCTTTGTTTTCTTCGGAAACGAACACGTTCATGCAAATAAGTTAAAACCATCTTCTCTGTTTGATAAATGTTGAATAAATTGATATGTATCTGCACGTGAGAATGAGCATGTGTATGCGTGCGTATGCTCATATATGTACAATCGTGTGAGTCTGTGCTTGCATGTACGTGTGAGTGCGTGTAAGTGTGTGTCTGTGTCTCATGGTGTCTTTATGTGTGTTTGTTACTGTGTGTTTTTGTGCGCGTGTGTACTTCTGTCTGCACGTTTCCATGTCTCTGCGTATGCGTTATTGTGTGCGTCCGTGTGGGCGGGAGTGTATGTGCCTATGTATCCATTGGTGGCTGTAAGGCATGTGCCACTTAGAGCATCTACTATTTAAGACTGGTCGTCTTTCTTTTATCAAGACTGAGCACTTGTATCTCTCGTAGGGCTGCGTCGTCTGGGTGTCTAGACGGGAATTCTATGGTAATTCGGTTCAGCACACTACCATGTTGTTCTTTGGCATGGAGAGTATCAAGGTTTGTCTTTGATCCCTATATTCCCAACAATGTCCATTAATATGCTCGGCCAATCTTCTCTCCATTTCACCTTTGTAGTGCATCTAAACCTAGTAGAAGTTGTTTACTTCTCTGTAGGAGCAGAGTCCTTCCGTAATAGGATTCCCCGCTTTAGGAGATTGCTTATATTCGTCAACCGTTTTATTTTAGCCGTTCTTCTACGAGGTGCTACCGGTGTTTCTCACTGAGTGCCAGGTTCCCCGTGGTTACACCGAAGCCATCTCTCTTGCCTATCACGCATTTCGTTGATATTTTGTTTTGTTTATTTTACCGGGACACAATCACCATAATACATGCAACGCTTGCCTAATTTCCCCATGTCTTCCAGTCGTGCATGTATTATAAGTTTTACTCAATTACATGTTTCATCATATTTAGAAGATATTTATGCCATTTCTTTCGAGTAAGGGCTTGATGTATTGTTGAATAATCAACGGCGGTTTGGAACTCAGGTTTATGACATAAATAATCTATAATTTTCTCACGCTGATCCTGTCTATATCAACATTTCTTTGATTATTTCACAGCAGAATATGTGTGGGTTTCTCTTTGTTTGTGTGTGTGCGCGTGTGTGAGTATTTGTGTGTGTTGTTTGTGTGCTTATCTGTGTGTTTGTGTGTGAGTGTGTGTGTATTTAGGTGTGTATGTTTCTGTGCATTTTGTGCGAGTGTGTGTGTGTGTGTGTTCTAGTGTGTGTGTGTGTGTGTGTGTGTGTGTGTGTGTGTGTGTGAGTGGGTGTTGTATTTTGCTACTGCACAGCCTTTCTCCACACATGGATATTGCTGAGAAGCTGCCATAGGGAGTTATACAAATTGGAAATTGACGTGAATCAAATTATATGCGCATGGGTATTGAATATTTATATAATTGCATTTTTCCTGGATTGCAATTTGTCTGACGTGAGATATTTTCTTCTCGAAAACTACTTGCATAATCCATATGTCGGATGGAAAGATGACATTTCTTGACCGTAATTTATGCATTTTTTTATTTACAGGATGTTTATTCTAAGACATTCTAGATATTAATAATATCAGTATCGAAAAATATCCTCTTCAATCCGTATGATGTCTATCGCTTTCGGGAACCCTCCACGACTGTGAACACGCGTATAAGGGATTCCTTGAGCAGGTAAATAATGGAGTTTTGAGAAATTATAAATTATGTCTATGGAATTAATTTAATACGATAACTAATAGTAATAAATATACGAAACTGATTTTAACTATAATAATGTATAACTAAAATAGTTGTGTTATATATGCATGTCTAAATTTATGTATGGACACGAGAAAGATAATAGAATACCGAAACGGTTATGCTAACCAACAGGATGGTAGAACAAAATTACTCGTTCGTTGCACTCTGAGGAAATATATCAGAATTTAGAAAGAAATATCTTTTCTGGAGGAATAATTGAAGATTTATTACTATATATATATATGTATATATATAATACATTTTCGACTGAGGTTCAAACAAACATACACGGCTCCGTCTTTCAGATGTAGTTAACACAGACACATTCACATTTGGAACTTGAGAAAAGTCGTGCATATGTTTACTGTTCTACTCACACATTGCTCTTGTAATGTACGGATTAGCCGGTCGATTTCTTTCTGAAAATCAGAGTATATCCAAGTTCTCCTTTAAACATTTACTAACAAAACCTAGTGTTCCAGTAATTATTTCTATATGAATTCATAGTTTAGATATAGAAGTTTGATGTTTCGAAGCAGTTGTCCATAAATATCCTCCTTTTGTTTGATTTTCACAGAGATATTTATAAGTTTGGCGTGTTATTATTACTACAGAATTATCATCCATGCTACGACACGACCAAATTATAAGATTAATGCATATTAGAGATAAAATTGTCCTCTGGAGTTGTAACATTCTAGGTATGCTAAATCTGCACATTGTGAAGTATGGGTACCTCTGAAAAGCTTGGAATTTTAAATCTCCTGAAACAAGAATGTCATTGAACTAAACATCCCAATAGTAATACGAAATATATTTCAAAATGTATTTCATCTTCTCATGGAAATTCTTATGCAGGCTGGTTTCCGATGATAAAGACAATCATTGATAGTACTTAAGCATGAACATCAATCTGAAATTTCCATATACATTTATCTCCCATACATAACGAACTAATTAAAAACTTCATCTATTGTCTTTAACTGAAGTAAAGCTATTTGGTACTATTCAGATGCAATATTCCTGAGAATGAAATTTTCGGAATACTCTTATTAGGAATTGTTCAATTCAAGATGGAAGAAACTGTTAGATTGTGAATTGATTAGTTGTGGCAAAGATCAATTAAAGATCATTGTGCATTAATCAAACCTCAGGTGGTGAAACATTTTCATTCAAATTCATATCGTATAAACTAACTCATAAATTTAAATTAAAGGTATTATACAATACACACATTTATTCAATGTATAATTCCTGCCATGTTTATGTATAACAAAAATATTTAAGGGTTTCGGCCGTTCGCAAAATTGTCAACTGTTAAGCTAACCTATTGTTCAGAAGGGATATCTGAATATTACCGCGCATATAAAATTATATACAGAAGCTGGATTTAATTATACTTTGCATTTGTTTTATAGCATTTATAGCAAACGAGACGAGCTTGCTATCAAAAGTTCGGTTGTTTTATAATCATGAGTACATAAGACATCATGTTAAGTGTACAGCGATAAATATTTAGGTGTTGACATCAATGTATGAGGTTGATATATGTTATGGCGTATTTGTGCGTGATTTGAACGATGATGTGCAGGGATTGGATTGTCCTTCTGTGTTTTCCTCTACGAAATATATGTTAATTTGATTATCTGACGCTGTCGATAATAATAATAATAATAATAATCATCAATGCTCCTCAGATTGGTACATCATCTTTCTTCACATTTATAATTTACAATATATATATATATATATATATATATATATATATATATATATATATATATCGTATTTCCCATTCTGTAGTAATGAACTCAAATTCTCGGGAATTATTTTATCTGCTATGAACAATGACAAAACATCTCTGAATTACTCGACCAATCAATGATATAGATATTAAACCGACATAAAAAACACACAATTCTTTGTCCCTCCAAACATTGGTTTCTGTGACAAAATATTCACTACTGAAGTAACAATTAACTTATTTCGAATAATACAAAACTGTTAAAATTTCTTATTACATAAAACATTCGCAATGTAAATATCATAGCTCACTATCTCTAATTTTACATGAAAGTAAAACGTACTTTACACTTAATGACCAAAGCAGTATTTTCACCTTTAACATTGAATGTATATTAACGATC
>NC_142946.1:13469227-13484227 GCF_046866305.1 Octopus bimaculoides | reverse complement strand
TGGGTGTTCCTTTTATGTCTGGCACTGGGTAGCCTGCATCATGGGCATGTACCATATCTTTAACCTTGGTTGGTAATCTACCTAGGGGAAGGGAATATCCAAAATATAGCATGAGTCCTTCGAAGTTCCGTTGTTGTCAATTCTCATGTCACCTAGGTGCATACATGCATACATACGTGCATACATACATACATACAAACATTCATGTATATAACTATATGTTGCTTAAAGCATTTGAATTTAAATTATCTGAGAGCATGAGAAATTATATGTATTCAGCTAACTTCGAAAATCAAAGTAGATAAATATATATATAATGCAATTATTGAGTTAAAACTCTCAATGGATGGAAGGAAATTGATATAACGAAAGTGAATAAAAGAGAAAAAAAAGATGTCGGTATGAGAGAGTGTAGCTATCTTCAAACAAATTGCTACACTGATACCGATAAATACATATTACTGTCTGGTGTTTTGCTGATAAATGTTTTCATTCGCTTTACACAGTCACCAGAAGATATTTGCACTCAGCTGTTCTTGTGCATATACTATTTTGTGCATGTGTCTCCATATATTCAAATATCCATAAATAAGAGTTGTATATATACATTTGCAATGAATTTTATATAGATCAATTAAAAAATTGTGAATATATACAAATGAAATAAATTTATCTTTCATTGCCTGTGAACTAACATAATTATTTGTATAGGACTATACATATTTTTCCAACTAATGTATATTGCATCTTATCAAACACTTACACACAGTGGCCTAAGGCCAATAATGCAATTTCGCGTTTCCATATAAACAGCTGCACGTTGATAAACGAATATACTTTTCGTAAATATCAATCATAATTTCATTTAAATTCTGGGTGAGAGTATTTTAATTTCTATTCCGTTTGCTTTTCAAATTCCCGAAATAATTAAGTGAATTATTAAAGATTAAATTTCAGATTTTATACGAATCTGTAAGGGAAATTGCACGTGAGGTTTGTACAGCAATAGAAAAAAAAATCTGTATTTCATTTGTGTATGATTCCTTACTTCAAAAAATTGATAAGTCAAGATTTGCGTGAATTTATTTGATTCTCTAAGGACGCATTACATGTTCCGGAATTATTTCATTTATGCATATGTCCCTATCGTAAGACATTTCAAATCGTAACGCTGATACAGGAATATATGTAATTTTAATTTATGCATTTATATATATATACGTATATATATATATATATATATATATATATATATATATATATATATATATATATATATATATATATATATATATATATATATATATATATATATATATATATATATATATATATATATATATATATATATATATATATATATATATATATATATATATATATAGATAGATAGATAGATAGATAGATAGATAGATAGATAGATAGATAGATAGATAGATAGATAGATAGATATATAGGGCAGGGCATCGTCAAATAGTAATAAAATTAATAATTAACAATTTTGCCGATGATAATATATATATATATATATGGCAGCACAGGGTTATGTATTAGCAGTGTGAGAGCTAGCGGTGATCTTCGCAAATTGTAAAATGTTTACTTTTGCGACTACGTGTATGCTGTAGTCAGCAATTGTGCCATAGGTAGGAATTTGGTACAATGCCCCAACCTCACGTTTTACGTTAAACGTGAAAAATCAGCTCCAAAGACATTAGTCATTCTTCGGTTAGCTTACGGCGACGAGCCAATGTGTCGTACGCAATTTTTGAAGTGGCATCATCGAGTCAAATGCGGAAGAACGACTCGGGTAGACGATGAGCGATTTCGAAGAACTGCCACGAGCGTCACCACCGTAAATATGACAGAATATGTCAGTATCTGTATGAGGGTCATCGCAAGACAATCAACGGCATTGCTGATGTTGTTTGTCCGTTGTACGGGTCTGTCGTAAGGGTCCGTCGTATGGGACAGCGTGAACCATCCTTCATCTTGAGGATAAACGCTATTGACGAGAGTTGGATCTACCGGTACGGCCTGAAGAGACTACGACAGAAAATTCGTTTCCAAGGCATAGACTGACAATCGAATGTTATACTGCAACAATCTGACGCGTTTTAGGGAGGACTTAACCTGGCCACCAAGCTCTCCACACTTGTGATATCGGCTCTGTCCGCACGCTATTCACATAATGTAGCAGTGCATAAAGTGAATATCTCGGTTTTATCCCCTATAAATCGACATAAATCGACCGCGAAAGTTTTGATACCACTATGTGTATTCATGTTATTTTATATTCTGGAGTTCTCAAAAACATCTGGTTTTCACTAGAATATAAATAATATATCTCCAAATTGACAAGAAATGAATAAGGATATCAAAGAATGCTTACATATTCATGAATTGATTTATATAGAATGACGAAATGTCGCAATAATTTTCGAATTTTTTTAGCAAAGTCTCCTCTTGAAACATTCATAGTCCTTCTGTACGTAAGGTTTTCGCGAAATATATGACTGAAACGTAATTTCTTTCTGAATAAATATTTCTGAATACTGAACTGTGGATATTTCACCTTGGAATAACATTTCTGTTACCCAACATATCTCTATAGTTGACATTCCTGTTATCACATAGAAGCTAACTGGAAGTCGCTTATATTATACGCTGGTGAATTCACAGTATTGTCAACATACGACTATGAAGGAATCTAGTCACGGCAATAACAAAATTAAAAATTCATTGAATGATAGCACGTGACAATTAGGTCACGAACATGTTAAGTGTTCACAATCCCTGATGTGCTGCCCCTAGTTGCTCCAATACAAAGCGTCAGAAATTATGCTCATAAGAATGGGAAATAAGAAGATACATCATCAATGTTGATATTAATTAAAATTGCTAAAGAATGTTAACCCTGTAACTATTCAAAATTTCCATGAAGGCTATAAAAATACGTAAATCGAAAGTGTCTCACTATTTCATGTGATATGTATCAGATCAAATAATATGAGAGCATTTAGATATTTCAGATCTTTTTTTAAAACGGGGGCCACATTTTTCATTAACGAAACACTTTGAAACTTGGAACACTGGTAGAATGTGTCATATAAAACATCTTTTTCTCTTAGTCTTCTTAAAAAAAAAAAGAAATCCATAAGTTATTCCATGTGAAAGTTGTCGTATTTCTGTAATTTCAACCAATCACTGACGTCCATTCAGCCGATATACATTAAGTGCCGACTACATAAACAAACGATTCTGAAACAATTAACCCTAACGCTAACCCTAACCCTAAACCTAGGGTTAGGGTTAGGGTTAGGGTTAAAGCAAATTTAAAATGAAAAAAGCAAATAAAACGAAGGTATGGAGATTAAATACGCTTTACATTGCTTAATCAAACAAAGGAGTAAAGATAAACAACTGAATGCTTGTCAGTGATTGGTTGAAATTATCGAATTAAGACACTTTTTTACATGAAATAAATTCGAATACAAAAATATTTTTCTGTTCTATAACACAAAATAGATAAGTATACGAAGTTTGAAAGTCTTTCCGTACCAAAAACACTACATAAAACATTAATGAAAAATGTGACCCCCCCCCCCCTTTTAAAAATAGATCCGATATTTCGTGTTGTGTGCATGTTTTTACGTATTCAACCTAAAGGATAATCATATTAACTACCGGTAATATATGGTTACCAAATGTAATCCAAAATTTCTCGCTTTATGATGTACGGAAACACTATAATCGATATAGCATCTCACTCAATTCAGCATTTCGCCAAGTTAAAAATATTTTAATTGAATGTTCAATGCACACATTTTGACGCAAAATATACCAAGACAAACAGTGTAAATTATGGCCTTACTTTCCAATAAACAACAGATTTTTATTCAAATTTCTCTGGTCGTTTATTATATCTAGACAGCAATGATACATAGAGGCACAGAGAGTTATAATCGAAAAGGTGATGCTCTTTAAAACATAATTTACGGCGGTGCTATCACTTAATTGTCTCCCAATTCTTTTAACTGTATTTAAGCCTTTCTAGTTTACTTGCAATGCATTTACATGCTTTCGAACAGTCTCTACATTTGATTATACTGTATAATATTCTACTCCCAATACTGGAAGCTGTACAAATTTGCAGAAGTATATGGCTTAGTTTATATGGCTGATAGGCGTGACCGTGTGGTAAGAAGCTTGCTACACAACCATATCGTTCCGGATTCAATCCCACTGCGTAGTAACTGGGGCAGGTGTCTTCTACTATAGCTTCCGGCCGAACAATGCCTTCTGCGTGGTTTTGGTAGGCGGTAACTGAAAGAAGACCGTCATATATGTATGTATATTTATTTATGTGTTGCCTTTTCTGTCTGTGTTTCTATCCCCACCATCGCTTGACAACCGATGTTTGTGTGCTTACATTAGCGTAACGTAGCGGTTCAGCAAAATATACCGATAGAATGAGTACTAAGCTTACAAAGAGTAAATATTGTGTTCGATTTGTTCCACTGAAACCCTTAAATGCCGTGTTCTCTAGCATGGTTGCAGTCATATGCCTCAAACAAGTCAAGGAATAAAATAATATAAACACAAACACAAACTTGCACACACACACACACACACACACACACACACACACACACACACATATGTATAAATATATTAAATCAAAATAACGGAGAGAAAAGACAACAAGAAAGATCAACGATGCTAGGACGTAGCACATGCGACGTATTAATAAGGTGTTCAGAGAAGAGAGCGTGGTTGTTTAACTTTTCGGAAAGCTAAGACACAGGATGGTCCAAAAGGATAGGATGAAGTTGGAAAAAAATCGACATCAGTCTACGTGTAATTACACACACACACGCACGCACTCACACGCACGCACACACAAATACACACACACACATATATATACTTTTACTATGATGTTTGGTGACGAGTCTCATTAAATCTGAATAATCTTCCCTAAGAGTCTTGATGATTTCTGCAGACCATGACTTCTAGTCTCAATTCCGATCTCTATCAGTTTTGTTTTCTGTGGCATTTTCTGTTCTATGACAAGTGCTCCACTTACTATAGGAATAACCATCGTCTTGGCTTTCCATCCACTTAATTCTCTGACTACATCCTTGTATTTCTCAAGGATTTTATTTCTTTGGTTTCCACTCTGCGACAAAAGGGAATTTTAAAATCTATGAACCTTCACGTTTAGTATACATTGCCGTCTATGACAACATCTGACCTTTTTGCTTCAATAATATGATAGGTCTAGTTGGGGAGATCCGACAAGATCCGGTGATTCTCATTTTCTATCGATCTTATGTCAATTTTCTGTGGTATTGCAGCCACAAACTTAGCTCACATCCCAATTTCCTCTTTTCCATACATAGTCTTATATGCGATTATACTCCATTTGTGCTAGCATACTGCACTCACTAAGATGGTAATGAATAATGTTCCTTTCCTATTTTTCCTGCATATTGTATACTACTAATATGTACAAGAGAAATTAATTTCCACGCCAGATATCTTTCAATGAAATTTAATGTATATTTCCAATTTCTATATTCCGAAATTCTTCTCTAAGCGCCTTTCAGTAATACATCTTTCTTTAGTTTAAAACCAAAATGCATAATCAAACAATAGATAATTGCAGTCGTGTATAATTGTAATGAAATTGAATAACGCTTGTAACATAAATGTCAGAGCAAAAATTAATTATGAGGCATCTGTACGATATAAACAGTGCGGGATTATTGAATCTTCTATTATAAATTACGACAGTAATTGTACAAGAATAATTGTAAAAGATATCATCATTTTAGTAAGTATAATTATTAAATATAATTTTTTGAAATATGATTATATTTATTTCAATTTCCATTATTTTTACTGATAATTGTAAGAAATAAATATTTATTATTATTATTATTATTATTATTATTATTATTGTTATTATTATTATTATTATTATTATTATTATGATTATTGTTGTTGTTGTTGTTGTTGTTGTTGTTGTTATTATTATTATGATGATCAGAGATTTAATTCAGAGAAGCGCACTATCAGAATTGTTAGAACATTGAACAATACTGATTGCATTATTAAGTCTGGTACATTTAGTACATGTCAAAATATATCAGCTTTCAAATTCGGCCTAAATCACCAAAGTCTTTGATCCATCCCATGGGGATATATTGCAATACCTGCCAATCTGTTGCTCAGTGTGATTCACCACAGGCATGCATGCAAAATTAGGAACTTGAATTTTCTATCTTTATTAAAGTCGATATGTTATTCGTTATCGTAACTGGAATCGTTTCCTTCGAGTTTCACCAGATTCGGAATGCAAGTTCAATTCTGTATACTACACGTTGTTGTCAAGGCTGTGGTGTTTATTTATAGCTCCCGGCAATATTTTTGTAGAACCTCGGAGAACGGAAAGACAAATGGAGATAAATTGTGAATTCGTGGCTGGGTTCTTAGCGTATCAAAGCGACAAAAGTTTGATGTACTGTATAGATAGCACTGACTATGAGGGGAATCTATCGTCTGTTGAAATGACTAAAGAGTCAATGAGATGAACTGAATATATTTTGTCGAGAATATTCTGAGTGAAAGTGGTATAAAAATGTAAAGGTCTGTGACATGGAGGAAACTTTTCTTGCGGTAAATTGGGGAAGATAACATAGGAACATTCGGAGAGATAATTTGAGAACTAATATGAACGTCCAATGTTCTAGAGACAAATAACACGTGTCTCATCATTACATGTTATAATTCTTCAAAGTCACAGCGCAAGAACAATTTCAGTTGGCAGTAAATGAAAAGTGCCGACCTGATCTTCGGAAGGCTCACATAAATTTGAATAAAATTCGGTTGCTTATAGGAGAAGTAAGCCTAGAATGCACCCTGTTTATCTTGGTATATTTTGCGCCACAAATTGTGCGCTGAACATTTAAATAAAATCTTCGAAATAAACAACAGGTCGATTCGAAGGACATAATTAGCAGCAGCCCGGACCACTTGACAAGAGTAGAACAACCTGAAGCTAAATTTAAATGGGTGTGTGTGTGAGAGTTTGTGTGTGTGAGTTTGTGTGTGTGTGTGTGTGTTCAAACAAGTTGTCTTTAAAAGATGACTGTGAGTCGCTGTTCTCTTATGTCTATAGAAATGCAGCAGGAAAATTGACAGCTAAGTTAGAGCACCACCTGCCTCACAATGTGTCATCAACAGCGACTCGCCATGAGATAAATATACCAAAATACCTTGGATGTGTTGCATTTGTTTATGCCCTCTATTTTCCTATCATTTTTGGTAAACAGAAGGAATTAATGGAGATATCCTCGAATGTATCCTCTTCCGCTCTATCTTCCTATTTCGGTGCAGGTTTATGGTCAGAGGCGTTGCAAAGAAATCTTCGAACTTCATTGCTCGCCTTCATTGAGGTGGTCCTCCGTTAGTTTTGTCAGCCATAACACAGAACCCTTAGCTCAGCAGATTTTCTTTTAGTCAGAGTTATGGGCAAGCGTATATCTGTTCAATTTGACCGTTACTATCCACCTATTTTACACATATGAAGTAGCCTTAGTACAGCAATAAGGTGAAGTGTTTATGTTGTTCAGATTTACTAGAAAGAACACAAACTTGGTGTTGATGGCTTAGATTCAGTGCAGAATAACCTCATCTTAATGAAACAAAACATATATGGTTTATTTTGGGACATATTAATCCCATAAACAAATAAAGCAGGTTTTACTTGACGAATGCTCGAAGTCCCTCATACAACGAATAAAGGTCAGTTCCTAGGCGTGTTCTAGTACCAACGTTGGGCCAGCAACCTATTAAATACTAAACTTTCACCTGAATAGATAGGTTCTATTATTTTGTCCAACTTCTGTACATTCATATGCTTATGTATATATATATAAATATGTTTTAAAAAATATTGTTTCATTTCATGCAGATTATTGATGATTTTTTTTTACAAAATATATTTTGTTCTTAAAATTAATGTAAAATTGTGCTAACTTCATTAACGGTTAGGACCTTTGACGTTTTCTGTCATAGGGAAAAGGTAATGCCGACCCTGGAATCAGTACTTTTACAGTTAATTATGGCAGTCAAAATAGAATAACGGGAACGAAACTGCAACTCAAACATTTACGATCCATTAAATTTGTTAGTGAAAGATAACTTGGACAGTTATAAATTGGCTCGATGTGTATATATGTGCATACCAGTGTAAGAAAAAATCTTCATATAGAGATACATCAACTTTTAATAATAGAACAATAAAACTTAAGTTTATAAGAGGAAAGAAATACATTTATATATATATATATATATATATATATATATATATATATATATATATATATATATATATATATATATATATATATATATATATATATATATATATATATATATATATATATATATATATATATATATATATATATATATATATATATATATATATGTATATATATATATATATATATATATATATATATATATATATATATATATATATATATATATATATATATATGTATATATATGCACATATATATATATGTATGTATGTGTGTGTGCGTGTGTGTGTATGTGTGTGTGTGTGTTTGTGTGTTTATATATATATACATATATTTATATATATGCGCTAAATTATACGTATGTTTAGAATGAGTTATTCATTGATATTTAAAGATTTATATGATACAAGGTATAGTAGATAGATATGCAGACAGAAAGTCAGAAAAATAAATTCACAGGCAGCTACAGCGATAGATAGACCGCTGGGTAGACAGCATCTGTCAGCATGCTTGTTTACGTGTGTGACGTTGTGTACGCGTAAGACTGTGTATGCGTGAATTCAATTTCCCGTGTGTCTATGCATTTCTAGATATTTTTTTCTATCTATACGTATATGTTTTTTTCCTGCCATTATAGTATATATTGTATATTTAAAAACTACAATTCCTAAGTGCTTTCTAAAATTGCTGTATTGTAACTAATGGAATACATAATTTCATTTACATAATAAACAATGTTTTCTAAATTTTACCGGAACAAAATATAGTTATGGAGGTGATAATATGATAATATAAATAAATAAATAAATATATATATATATATATGTATGTATAATATACACACACACACACATACACACACACACACACATATATATATATATATATATATATATATATATATATATATATATATATATATATATATATATATATATATATATATATATATATATATATATATATATATATATATATATATATATATATATATATATATATGTATATATACCTGTGTTTGAGTGTATGTCTACGTGTGTAGATGTATGCGCGTGTGAGTTTGTGTGTATACACTTCTTGCGTTAAATATTTTCTACCGTATACACTTTGTATTTTTATTCTCGCTTTATTTATGTTATTACTTTCAAAACCACTCACAAAATAATATTTTTGTAAGTATTGGAATTGTTTCTCGGAATGTAACGGCCACTATAATGTATGCGGTACAATGAAGAATCATATGTGTATTTTCAAGAGAATTAACACACATTTTTATTTTACAAGATGCCTGAATGTGTAATAAATAATGTAACCTGTTCGAACACTTTGTATGCATATCTAGTGTTTATATCTCATGTGAGCGAGAGAATAATACAATAGTTTGAATTACATAAGTGCCATATAGGTAAGATAAATGAACCAATAGAACATCCAGTTAAACTTTGCTTTATAAGACGTAATAATTCATGTTTCATATACTTTTCCGTGTTTTAGTTGGTTTCCATTCTCTAAATGTTTATATCATGATATTATTTACGTGATTTGATACAATTTACTAATACATCTACATGCACTCAAGCATAAACGTATAGCGTATATATATATATATATATATATATATATATATATATATATATATATATATATATATATATGCATATGTTTCCATATACATACATACATACATACATACATACATACATATATATATATATATACATATATATACATACATATATATATATATATATATATATATATATATATATATATATATATATATATATATATAGAGAGAGAGAGAGAGAGAGAGAGAGAGAGAGAGAGAGAGAGAGAGAGAGAGAGCGAGAGCGAGTGAGAGAAGAGAGTGAGTGAGAGGAGAGAGAGAGAGAGAGAGTCGAACAGTGTTGATATAAAATAATTCATAATCCAGACCACATAATACGTTACACGTTACAGTCAAAAAGTTGCAATGAGTTACAATATCAACAAAACCAGTGATACTTCCTCAGCTGCGAGAATCAAGAGAATCCTATTTTATATTTGATAGAACTAGTGCAACATGTGAATTCGAAATCCGTAACGCTTTCGACAACTTTTCGTTTGTGGATATGGTATTCATATAAAGGAGAACTATATCTACGTTCTAATATGTATGAGAATATGTTACATAATGAAACAAACTGACAGCAATGGCAAACTAGAGAAAATTACATAAAAATGATTAATAGGCGTATGAATGATAATATTAAATTACCTTGCAACTCATGTATAACGTATACCTATAAATTTGTCATGGGTGATTCTTTCTTGGTCAAACGTCTGGGTGGAATTCATGGTCAAACGTCTTTGTGGAATTGCCCGAAAGATTACACAGATGTGTAAACTTAGCCGGTGGTGATGCTATGCTTTGCATTTTTTCATAGCTCCCATGGTTCCCGAGATAATCTACTATAATACTCTTGTGTTTATGAATTAGAAAGGAAGGGGAGATGTCACACTTGGTAGTGGGATGATGCAAATTGTACGCTGAACAAATAAATCAAACTGCGTTTCAACTCTGTGTGAATGTAAATCTGTGTCTGTATAAGGGGGTATGTCAATGTATGCGAGCGTGTGTGTGTGTGTGTGTGTGTATGTGTGTGTGTGTGGGTGTGTGTGTGTGTGTGTGTGTGTGTGTCTGTCTGTCTGTCTGTTTGTATGTGTGCGTAATGGAAGCGGGATGGTTCATCTTTGTTCACTTACTATTTGGGTTTATTTTGATTTGGTTGAATCTTGGTTGTTTTTTTATTGTGAGATGGTCAGTTATTATTAGCGTCTTGAGGGAAACAAAACTGTTTCTAAAATTGTTTTTTAACGCAAGTCGAATGCTTACACACAGCAGATTTACAGGCATCAAATGCGACTGGGTGAAACCGGGCTTAGCTCCTAAAATTCTATAACTGTGTTATGGTTTCAAATGCAGATTCACAAGTATTTCTAGTATAAACGAAATCACCCGACCGTGTAACGCTTCATACTTCGGCTATTAATGTACTTGTGTCTTTTTTCTAATTTTTATCGATAATAACATTGAAATGTTTTGCTCTTATTCCGTTCAAATCATTGGACATGAAGGTATATATTTTGTGGTTCTTTTTCTTCAATGCTGATTTTCACCTAGATTAACTCTGGTAACTCGAATATACAACTCAAGATATGCATTCCAACTCAGCCTAGCTAGTGTTGCAGCGGTGCTTACTGAACCTAGGATCACATTATAGAATAAAAGATTTTAGAAAATCTTTGAGTGTTATGTAATGGAGATCCAGCGGCATCTTGGCGTTTCTTGAATTTCGGAACTCCTGTAGAATCAATCGTTTGCTTCTGTAATATTGAATAAGGATTCGCGATGTTTAAGTTACCAGTTGTTTAAAAGTAAATTACTACTGTGTAGATATTACATAGCTAGCGTTTCTATAGCAAATAGTAGAAAACTAATTCATCACCATTTAAGTCAGTGAATTTAAGCCAGTAAATGCATAGAATCTCTATATTGGCGATGAGCGTAACATAGATAATTTCGGAGAGAATAATACACAATGATTCCGAAATTCATTGAGATCCATATCACGTCCCACTCTTTTGTGTTCGATAAATGATCTAAAATCTAAAGAGTACCGTCAATTCTGTTCGTTCATATACTTTCTTAGTTTGTTTCCTGCACTCTTTCTCTAACACTCTTACCTTCTTCCTATTTTGACAACTAAATGTTGATTCATCCTGTCACTTACATTACAGGATTCTATGGGTGAAGTATTAACTGTTGGTTGTACAGTATGCTGAGGATGAGAAGTTCGCCAGTTCAAATACTTGAATGCTTATCAATGTATTGACAGAAAATCAGTACACATATCAAGTCATACTGATTTGTAAAATATCGTACGCTTTTACAAATCGGAACACGCACACATACACACACATATACACACACACACACACACACACACACTCACACATACACACACACCCACACACACACACACATATATATATATATATATACATATATATATATATATACATATACGCATACATATATATATATATATATATATATGTGTGTGTGTGTGTGTGTGTGTATCTCTCTCTCTCTCTCTCTCTCTCTCTCTCTCTCTCTCTCTTATATATATATATATATATATATATATATATATATATATATATATATATATATATATATATATATACATATATCTTTGACGTTTTATTTTATTCACTTATTTTTACATGTTTACACATTTATCGCCTTCAACGTAAGAAAGCAATATATCGGTGCAGACGCGTTTTCCACTGATGGATCACTTAAAAAGCAATGCGTTTTAACGCCTCCGTGGTTGCTTTTCTTCACCTCTTCAACGTCTTCAAATTCCGTAGCACCATATTTTGCCGATGGTGATGCACCTCAAAAACATTTTAGGAGCAATTTCCAGCTGTTCTTTCAGTTCACCACACGATTACAGCTGCTTTCGATCTTCCGTCAGCAATCAAGAACCAAATTTTGATATAACTCTTTTCATTCCCAATTCCTCGCTGAAAATTCGTTGACAGGAGCTCCAGCTAACGCCAATCATTTCAACGTCTACCTCATTGTTTCAGTGATAGCCCTTCAAATATCATTTCATGTATTCTCATGATGTTTACAATCCTTCGTGAGGTTGACGGCCGTCCATAACGAGGTTGGTCTTCAAGCCAAAATTGACCATTTCCAAAGCGTGAAAACCACTCGGAACCGTGTGTTCTGCTCATGGCAAAATATTTGGAAGATGTTACAACCATAGCAACTCTTTCAGTCGCTGTTTTCGCTAGCAGATAACAGAATTTCACACGGATGCACGTTTTTACTTCGTTTCAGCCGTCACAAAAATGGACAAACAAGGGAGGAGGACTGCAAACCAACAATCCACCATGTGGCAGGAAGACTACACGCGATGATACCGGTCAGCATATTTATGACTGAGGGGTGCATGAAGTGAGTTCTAGCGGTGGAAGCCATAATTACGACGGGTGTTTCTCAAAGCGGAAGTTCACACACACAGACACGCGCCCCCGCATACAGACCCCACATACACACACACAATGTTTTAGTATTCCTGTTCATTAGTAGAGGGTCAACTATAACAATCTTATAAATGTAAACTTATCGAATTACAAGTCAATTATATTAGTATCTTAACTATGAACTTTTGATTATGAACAATTTAGCAGAGACGAATGTCCTGGGTCGTTACACAGTCAGGCAAACACTTTAGAACACAAAGCAAAATCATTCTAAAATCATTCAGATACAAGGAAATGAGATATCAATTTTGGATCTCTTATATTTTTGATTGTAATTAATCTAATATCGCTTTCCCATTCCATATTTCAGAGAAGATAAACAAGTTTAGCCGTCCAAGTTAAGTATTACTGACTCTCTAACACCCCCTCTCCAGAATTGCACCGGCCTTCAGTAAGGAATTAGTGAAATCACAAAATGTTAAGCACCTTTGGGACAGATGAAATATGGGCCCATCTGTAGTAGATTACACAACTAAAATAGATATAAATACAATAGCTATTTATTTTGTGTCTGTTTAGCGTCTGCATAACATTGTCGTCTCACTTAAAATGATTCTATAACACATCAAACTTGTCTTAGTTTATTCACTTCTTTTTTTTTTCTACTGTTAATGTGCAACATAAGTTTCATACTCTTACAGTAGAACACACAGACAGACTCTTCAATGTTCCACTCAAGTTGTTAACATTATTATGTACTCCAACATAATCACTTCCCAATGTCACGTAAATTTATCGAGCCAACCAAAGAAATGATAAAATAAAATGATTGCTCTCAAATATTTGAATTTAATTTTACTGTTTTTCTTAGTTATTTCTCGCATTATTTCTTTCATTCTGCTGTATTTAAAGAATGTGATAAATTTACATATATCGTTTTTGCACTTAATTTAGTTCACTTCATCGGGTAATCAATCATAGCTAAACATTGAAGAAGTGATAAAAATGTGAAATTAAACAAATAAAGTCTTTTTATTCGCTTGCCGTTTAAATGGATGTTTTACTGTCTTTTCCTTGATTGGTGATATTGCTAGTTGCGTGAAGACTACTCCTATAAAATTTTTAAAAGTTTGTTTTATTTCATTTCAATTTAATTACGGAGTTTCTTGGGATTGATAGTCAGTGTTTTCACTGATGTGCATGTGTTGTATTTGTCATAGCTTATCCTTCGCTTTGTTTTTTGCGAGTCCTGCCGCATACGATGCCGTTTGTTCTGTTTCTTTTACAGCTTGTAGGCTTTGAAGGTATTACTGTCACATAATTTTTGCATCCTATTGGCAGGTATTGGTTTTGTTGTGAGTAATGAATCGTGATTTATTTTCCTATTGTGTTTTGATTGTGTTTTGAAGTTAATTGCATTGTCTCAATCAGTATGTTTTTTTGTATATTTTCGTGTTTCATTTCAAGTGATTTCCTTCATTGTTCTTTATGTATTTTGCTTTCTCTTCTTCTCATAACAAGCAAAGCTATAAATCAAATTCTGGTATATCTCAGAAGAGTAGCTACATTTTCTACTCCACTTACAAAAATATTAAATAATGTATTATGTTACTCATATATAACGTAA
>NC_142946.1:13451727-13464227 GCF_046866305.1 Octopus bimaculoides | reverse complement strand
GTGTTATCAGCGTTATAACCAAATAAAAAAAAAAAATGGAAATATATCCGTAATCCAAAATTAATTAAATTGAAGAACGTAGCACATGGGTTTACGGGAAAAAAATATATGTTTTCAGTGAATTTATATGTAATATTTCGACGTCAAAAGTCCCAGACGTATGCGTTACAAAGTTCACTTAATTTGTTCGGTAGGGAGTGAATGAAAGTATACAAAGTATGAAATAAGTGATTTGTGTGGTTCGTTCGAAAGTTTGAATGCGCGTGAAGGACTGACAGAAACAGATTGTATTAAAAGAGAGTGTTACACCTGTATGTAAGCCAAAACGAAATACAAAATTGCCCACGAAAAAAGAAAAAAATGTCTTTAAAAGTAAATGTTCCGTGGTCGAGATTCATCGCTGATCCTTTAACTGATTCTTAATGCTTAGTCCTAATTGAAAGGTTCTCGAAATGACCAGAAATTCGTTATTGTAAAAAAAAAACAACCACCTCCTATTTGATGAAACTTTTCACGTTAATTTTCCAAGATTTGGCATCCCAGACAAGATATTGTCTGACAATCATCCGCCTTCTTCCCCTCCTTTTCCTCCTCCTCCGATTCATTCTCATCATCATTAGTACCACAGACACCATCATTACCCACATGAACAACATACTCCCTCTATGTTATCACCACAAATACACTCCCATCTGGCTGCACGTCAAGAACGTCGTAGAGCATATCAATCTAATAAGTGTTTATGATATATTTGACATCATATTAGTTAATATTCATGAACGCCATTTTAGTTGTATTCATTAATGACAATATTTTCACAAAAGCTAAAAATTCAGAGGGAATGCAAGCCATATTTTTATAAAGGAATAACGTTTTTGTTTTACCAAACACAAAATCTAATTTTGTTGGCAACTTTTATATATATTTCGCAAAACACATACATATATACATATCAAAGGAAAAAAAGGAAACTTATGGAATAGTGCAATACAGTAGTGTTGCTTCCCAGCAAAACAAAGGACCGTCACGTTAAAGTATAAATAGGATAGTGGTACAACAATGCACCGATATTTGCTGCAAATGGAAGTCGATAATATACGATGCTATAGTAAAACTTCACTGAATAACATATATATATACATGTGTGTGTGTGTGTGTGTGTGTGTATTAGAAAAAAATACGGTACTCGGGAAGAATGTTTATACTGGAATGTTTATGTATACTGGCAGCTAATATGAAAAAGTTCCATCTTACCAGTAGGAAAAAATATTTTATAAATGCACAACCTGGATGTGTATTATTTAGGACCTAGGTTTCAAACTTTCATAAATTACGTTTGATAATGTAAATTTGATTAGTTATAATCGGTTACATTCACCTAGTCCATATTTCAAATGTCACTACACCAATGCGCGGGGTAAAGTAACACACGAGTTGTTACGTAAAACGAAATGAAAACAACGTAGAAATTGTTAAAAAACTATTTTAACACGTTCTACCTTGTCTTATTTTCCTTTTTTATATATATATATATATATATATATATATATATATATATATATATATATATATATATATATATATATATATATATATATATATATATATATATATATATATATATATATATATATATATATATATATATATATATATATATATATATATATATATATATATATATATATATATATATATATATATATATATATATATATATATACATATATATATATATATAATATATATATATATATATATATATATATATATATATATATATATATATATATATATATATATATATATATATATATATATATATATATATATATATATATATATATACATATATATATATATATATATATATATATATATATATATATATATATATATATATATATATATATATATATATATATATACATATATATATATATATATATATATATATATATATATATATATTAATAGTTATCGCCAAGCCACCATGGCAGTCCCAAAATTAGGACGAAAGCTGCCGTGAATTATCTCCAAGAAGCCATCGCCTCTAGCTAGCTATGTGACACACGAAACCTGTGTCCTTTATAACCTTCGAACTGGGGAGGTCAGCAGCGTCCCCCTGCTGGTTTGGCATCTGCAGACTAGTTTCAGGGTGTTGCCCCTTGTCAATGCAGAGAAGCCAAGCCCTAGCCAGGCGGCGCTGCTGACTATCTGTTCGAAGGTTATTTATCTAATTTCAGTGGAATCTATCCACTGGTTTTCAGAAATAGAGTGAATAGATTCCACTGAAATTAGATAAATAACCTTCGAACAGATAGTCAGCAGAGCCGCCTGGCTAGGGCTTGGCTGCTCTGCATTGACAAGGGGCAACACCCTGAAACTAGTCTGCAGATGCCAAACCAGCAGGGGGACACTGCTGACTTCCCCTGTTCGAAGGTTATAATGGACACAGGTTTCGTGTGTCACATAGCTAGCTAGAGGCGATGGCTTCTTGGAGCTAATTCACGGCAGCTTTCGTCCTAATTTTGGGACTGCCATGTTGGCTTGGCGATAACTATTAATTTCCAGTACCGCTGCCGTAGTCTCCTTTAGAGAGACTTAGAAATATTAATAACTATATATATATAACAAGTAACGTGTGACACATCACACCAGATAAATACTCGCTTTACCTACCAAATGTTACTTCTCTATTGTATCTGACTTTAATACATTTTGATTTTAGTTGACCAGGAATAAAGCAAGTTTTTGATGACTGATCGGTGCAAATCAGTACTGAAACCATTTTGATTTGGCTAACTTATAATCATTCAAACAGAAAATCAATCCAGAGAGATTTCTTGCTAGAATATAGTGCAATCTAGGAAAGCATTATTAGTCAAAGTTACAAAAACTTTATATAGTAGGCCAGAATAATTTTTCTTTTCAAAATTAGTTTCGTAGAAAAGGAATTTGTCAGTAGTTTTAATGAATCTTGAGTATTAATTGTCAATGTACAGGCACATACCATAGATATTAAAAAATAAATAAATAAATGAGAATCTATATTGAGTTTTCTGTTGACAATAAGCTTTATTTACCGATAATAAGGTATCGAATAATTTCATTGATATAAATATAATAAGGAATTTACAAGGAGTGCACATTGATTTATATCTATCATTGGACCAAACCGGTATATATTTCCTCTGTTAAAAAGGATACAACTCAAAATAGATATCAGCGGAATTTCAACTCAAGAGATATCAAAAATAACTATCGAGTGATTAGTCGTCAAGTAGTAAGTGGTTTGGCTTTCCCCATTTTCAATTACAGGGTTTTGATACTTTCATCTTTGACCTATTATGACTTGAGTACGATTCTTCATATTACTGTGATTGGTTGAATGCCTTGGACTCATTTTAACTTTCTTGCTTACTGACTGATGGTTCGAAGGTGGGGGGGAATGCTTTCTCATGCACGACTACTAAGACACAAAGAAAATTATTTCAAGTGTGGTGCAAACCAACCATACTCGAGCTACTTTGGAATTAATTCCATTATTTTATACAAAAACTAGTAACTGAGTATGTAACGTGTCTTATATTAGATAAAAAAAAACATAGGAAACAATTCATGAGTTGGATTTTATTTGGTATTTTGAAGAAATATATATCTGACGATACACCCAGCTTGCAATTAACGTTATAACATTCAAAATAACCATGCATAAAATGTATTATAATTAATTTGGAAATACGCAGCATTGTAAAACCAAGTGAGCCTCTGTTCGAACATATATTGCCATGTAAAAATAAAAAAAAAAACGCAAAATTATTAAATAAACTGTGAGTGTAATTGTAATGGCACTAAGTCTGATTAAATTATACGTTCAGAAGTTGGTTAGAAATGAACTCAATTTCTGTAACTAGTGCGAAATATGTTGATTTAAGAAGCGTATTGCTAGAAAGTGGCATACGAATTCCGTTATAAGATAAACATGTGACACATACACACACGCACATATATTCACACACACATACATCTGTGTTCATTAAATATATTGTTGTATGTGTGCATTTATACACATACATGTATATATATATATATATATATATATATATATATATATATAAAATGTTTTTAAATGTTTTTAAAATATAAAATTTGAAAAGTTGCATTCCCTCGCTTTCGGTAAATATGTTACTTATTTTTGGTAGTTTTTTTACTTATATATATATATATATATATATATATATATATATATATATATATATTTGTGTGTGTGTGTATGTGTGTGTGTGTATGTGTGTGTGTATGTGTGTATGTGTGCATGTGTGTGTGAGTGTGTGCATGTGTGTGTGTTTGGGTTTTTGTGTGTGGGTGAATGAGTGTGTGAGTGAAATAGATAGTGTGCACGCGTGTGCGTGCGTTTGCGCGTGTATGTGTGTATGTATCAGTGGATATAGATAGTATGGAAATCAATGCGCTGACGCATTAAATCTGCTAAGCAATTATGTATAATCACATCAACAACTATATTCTTACGCGGACATTTAATTTTGACTGTGTCGTCATATGAGTAATATTCTTGTGTTGGGAAAATAAAATGTGCAAAATACGCCATAAGATTTGTAAAAAAAATCCTTACGAAATTCTGTAAAAATCTTGAATCCTATTTCCAGTGAATCCACAGATGGCAGACGACAAAATTGGAAGATTTGTTTCAGGTATTATAGCAAATTACCGATCAAATTGTAATTGTTTCTATCTCAGCAATTTAAATAATAACAACGATCTCCTCAAAGATGTTTTTCAATACAGTAAACTCAGATCTGCGGAAGATGCTTCCAGAAATGTATAACGAAATGACTATGTAATTCCCATTCACGCAATTTATCATTTTGGAATAAATTCTTTTCACACTAATTGAGCAATACTGAACTCAGCCGGAAAATTATATCTGAAAGAGCAAATTTACATTAGTCAGAATTTGAGAAATATATCTAGAACTATTTCTAGAAGGTCATATTTACGGCATATGAATTCGTCTCATTTTCATATTCCCACTGACAATCAAATTTGAGTCTGAGGCTATTTCAATGAATCCACCACCAATTCTCTCCCTTTGATTCCCGAAATTGTAATTCCGTCGATTACTGTGTCAGACACTTTTGCGAAAGACATATCTAAGCTACCGTGCTGGTGGCTTACACCAAAGATGTGTTCGAAGATTTTTCCATGGTCACAGTAAGGAAGGCATGCGGTATGTTACGGAGCCGTGTTAACGTTATGGTTGAAACTAAGAATGGCCAATTTGAGTCAGCTATTATCTCCAGGAATGATCTAATTTATTTCATTTTTTGAGACTAGGTTTTAGGATTTCAGTTGTTTTGTTCATGTTTTTCCTTTTTCTGCATACTCTCAAATTTAGACCTTAAATTATGTAATTTCCATAAGGCGGCGAGATGTCAGAATCATTAGCACACCGGGCGAAATGTTTAGCTGTAGTTCTTCTGGCTTTATATTCTGAGTTCAAATTCCGCTTAGGTCGGCTTTGTCTTTCATCATTTCGAGGTGGATAAATAAAGTAACAGTTGCGTACTGGGTTCGATCTTATAGACTGTCCCCTCTCCAAACATTTCGGGCCTTGTGACTAGAGTAGGAAAGTTTCGGTATTCACAGCTGATAAAACAGTCATTCTGGTATCTTTGTTAAATGATAATAATTTTTATTAAATAAAAGTTTTTAATATTTTAAAAAAGGAAGGCAGTGAACTAGCAGAAACGTTATCACCCCGGGCGAAACGCTTTTCCGATTTCGTCTGTCTGTAAGGGCTAAGCTCAAATTCCACCAACGTAGACTTTGCATTTCATCCGTTAGGTGTCGATAAATTAAGTACCTTTTGCGTACTTCACTAAGTTGCAAAGTCAATTCAACAGTTTTGGGGGCAAGTGTTGTTTTCTTTTAGAAAAATTGATTGGAAAAACATTATTATATATATTATGGATAATTTATTCCTGATCACGCTATTCATTAGCATTATCACGCGTTTAAGAATAAAAGAAATTATTTCTGTACCTTTCAATATATCTCAACGATCCTAAAACAAACATTGTTTGTTTACTTTCATCGTGAGTTGAATTTGAACTTAGCGTCTTATAAAGCTTAAATTTATAAGCTCTAAAATGGTAACTCATTTACTGCGTAATCACAGCGATGGGAGTTCAAGTCTCATGGCTAGCCGATAGTTTACTTTTTTGTAATGTTTGGATAATTTATCCTGATCACGCTATTTATTAGCATTATCACGCGTTTGAGGAAAACAAAAAATATTTCTTTACATTTTATTATATAAAACACTCATAACGCAAATCAGACAATTTGTACTAGGTATCTTCGATTAGAACGTAGTGCATATGCTATGAAATAAATTACGCAGATGAAAGAAGGTTAGACAGATGCGTGAGCAAAGATTGGCAGGTGCACTTTCAATGACCAAAGAAAAAGAGCAACGAGCGACAAAAAAAAAAATTGCTAAAACATTCAAAACAATTAATTAGTAATTTCGACAGAATAGATTCTTCATAATTAAATACAACTTAAATTTAGACAATTTGTATCCTGGATTCTTTTATTATTTTATGCTGGTGCTGTTTCGTTCTGTGTTTGCTGATCTCTCACTTATAATAACAAAGGTTTTATTTCGCCCGCTCTAATTAAAACATATCAACGATGCACTACTTTAACAGTGTTACAAAAATTCTATTAATCATTTCATGTAACGTAATAATTAAACGTTACTTTGCGCATGTATAGCATGAGTGATAGGATATCATAGGTGAACACAATACGGTATGCTCTATATATATTTGGTATGAGCACGGCTAGTTGTTGGTAGCGTCTGCTACCAATGACAGGAAGAGCACAGCTGAGGCGTATCGTATTGAATAGTTTGCCCGGGGCTGCTCTCGTTCATACATTAAATATAAATTTCTATAATTTTCAATATTTATCACCTCTTATTCTGAACTTGACAAAGGCAGATGTACTGCCCAAATATCGTTCAACCAATAACAGTTCTATTACAATCAAATTGCGCTTCGCGTCTTGACCCTTTGAGAAGAGATATGTCAATTGATTTTTAAAAAATAAATAAATAATAGTAATAATAATAATAATAATAATAATGATAATAATAATAATACGATCCAATATCCTAATATCACACTAAACTTTAACTTGTCCATAATTTGTTCAACATCTTCCCACTCCACAACTAACCAAAGTAAAACAGATAGTTGCAACTGTTGTCCCAGGACCGAAAGCCCGTGGCAAGCCCACTGCAGAAAGTTTAACGTAGTATAAAAAAAAAACTAGTGTCCACAATTTATTAGATATTTCTACATCGAGGACTACTATTAATTTTAAAGAGAGACATTCTGCACGTCTAAACTCATTTAAATATGAAGGGCACGACAAATGAACGCCCATAGTCAACCACATATACCATCTGATAATAGGAGAGTACCATAGAGGATATCCTACGCCATGATAAATTATGGTGTCCCTTAAAAAGGGCAGGCCTAGTTCGAATGTGGACTCTACCCGAAATATTCCGTCAATATTAATTCATATTTTACCGCAATTACTAAATAAACAACGCGAAACACTTTTTACATACAAGCATAAATTCTACCGCACCTTAAATACTTCTATATGTCCAAAGGTAGCAAACTCAACAGAAATGATATTTTCGTTTATGCATCCACGGTCGGTACAATATAGTAAAATTGTTCGTCTCATTTTCTTCTCTATAAGCGTAAGTATCTTAGAAGCGAGTTCGATTTATTTATTTTTGCCTTTTTTTTTAATTTTCATTTTTTAAAAGTTTAATTTAACTTTTAAATTATTAACTTTAAATTTGCATTCCTTAATGTGCATCCTTTACCAACTTATTTGTAATTTTATCCTATATATACACCCTTAGGCTATGCATATAATTTTAGCCATCCTAGTGACAGCTGACCACATTTAACTTAGATTTCATTAATTCACTTCATACATGGAAATATATTTCTGCACTGTACCAAAAGTTTAACGCCTGAACTTTCACCCTGAACCATTTACTAAGAATAATGCTGGTATCTTATCTCTATTGTTATTCTTTTATTTTCCCCTTAATTTTGATTTTTGATTTTACATTAAATTCGCTCTCTTTCATTCTTTCTCGTACGTATCTCATTTCTTCATTCGTTTCTTTTCTCTCTCTTTCTCCTTCTTTTCTCTCCTTATTCCTTCACTTCGCGCCACTCACAATCAGCTCTCTATCTTGATATATGTGTCCGTCACTCTATATAAACACGTGGAACATTTACACTTATTTACTTCAACTTCAATACATCAATCCAAACTCATAAATTACTGCCTGCATTTACCTGTGATTATCACAAGGGCCTATAACTTGAGGGAAGTATGGACCAACCTCCATACCCTTTGAAAAATATGAACAGTGAACTTTGTTCCCCTGTCTGTATTCTATTTCCTTTTACTCATCATTCTTCCTCATAAACTGTGAATTCCCCACTGTAGATCTTTCAAAGATACTTTCCTTGTATCTGATGACAGAATAAGCAGTGTACAGAAATGTTAGTATATCCCTACATATATATGTTTATATATGTATATATGTATATATATATATATACTATATCTATATATGTGCATATATACTGATATATATATGTATATATACACATATATATATATATATATATATATATATATATATATATATATATATATATATATATATATATATATATATATATATATATGACCGAGTTATGTTAAACTTTCCGTCGTCTCCAGATATAAGTACGCCATTTTTCATAGATATTTTCTACTGTGATATTCTCCTTGCTGATTGCTTCATGGACCTCCTTGATGAGGATGTGTGTCACCCCAGTTTACTGTCCCAGATACATCCCAGATGCATCTCAGATACATCATCATGCGTACAGCAGGCCGAATTGAACTGCGTTCTCTATTGCTGGTGGTCTCTTGTCAACTCCTTGCCTCGTCCAAGGTGATATTGAGTCTCTAGAGATATCAAAACGGGCAGCTATCTGGTGTACGACATACAAATGGGTCTCTTCCAGCCCGCAGGTGCTTCTTCAGATAGGAGTAAATCCCTGGTTGGCTGTTCTGGTGGGAATCTGGTGTATCACCGCGGAGATGCTGAAGGCAGTCGGAGAGAACATGATCCAAAATCTCACTAGGATCATGAACCATGTATGGGTAACAAAAGCCACTCCTATATTTAACTGAGATGTGGGGAACACACACCACTTTTAGAAACGAATGTCCGAGTAATTCGTCTGCAGTAACCAACAAGGATTCATACCGAGCAAACTTTTCAATGCAATACACCTCAGCTGTCCTCTTCCTGTCATTGGGAGCCAACAGTTAGCCGGATTCATGCCGAATCGATGTACTGTAAACCACGTTTTGCCCTCGTATGATATCCTATCACTAATGCTATACATGCTGAAAGAAATGTTTAATTCTTACTGTACGTTAAATGGTTAATACAATTTTTGCAACACTGTTAAACTAGTGCATCGTTGATATGTTTTAATTAGAGCGGGCGAAATAAAACATTTGTTATTATACGTGAGAGGTCAGCAACGACAGATTGAAACAGCACCAGCAGAAGATAATAAAAATTCCACGATGCAAATTGTCTAAATTTAAGTTGTATTTAATTATGAAGAATCTATTCAGTCGAAATTACTAATTAATTGCTTTGAATGTTTTTAGCAAGATTTTTTTACGCTCGTTGCTTTTTTTCTTTGGTCATTGAATGTGCACCTGCCAATCTTTGCTCTCACATCTGTCTAACCTTCTTTCATCTGTGTAATTTATTTCATAGTATATGCACTACGTGCTAATTGAATTTACCTAGTACAAATTGTCTAATATGCGTTATTAGAATTTTATAAAATAATGTTCTCCCAAATAACTTTTTCTAATAAAACATATTCAGTTGAATCTTGGAACTTAGTGACACTTTTATCAAATATCTGTGTTTATAAAGCAAAATAGCTTCGTCAGTTTCAAGTTTTCAGGTATGTGCTTTTCCTTTCCCATTTGTATCCTGCTATTGTTTATCCTTACGTATATATATATATATATATATATATACATATAAGTGTGATTATCTATATAAATATGTATATATATATATATATATATATATATATATATATATATATATATATATATATATATATATATATATATATATATAAAGGGTTGACCACTAAGTGGATATCCATTTTGCTACAAGAATACCACTTATGATCTGACCACTAACAAATATTGTTCTCAACAAAATTCTGATTTTTTCAATTTGCTAGGCAACTGGTTTAAATTCATATTAATCAAATTAATATTCAATTTTTCACCCCTATTATTTAAATTTATATATAGATATACATACATATGTGCTGATATATGCGATGTGTTGTCTTTATGATATTACCAGTATTTATACACCAACCCTTTTGAGGAACCTTTTCCAACACGCTCGTTGGTGCTCATGCACATATTTCTAATTAAATCATTTGGTTATCTGTAGTTAGTTGCACATTAAGCCTTATCCTGTCTGTGTTCTAATTGCAAAACGTGATGAATGACACTTTTAATTGCATTCCGATTGTGAATGTCGCCTAGAGTCTATTTCTCTTTCTGCATAACATTAGGTTATTCTGCCATCGTGTCTGGTTTCAATTATAAAACATTTATTCAATTTTTAAAATTTTCTCTGTACTGTTGTGGACCGGTGGATATATCTGCACTGTTTTAGAGCTACACACACACAGTGATCTTCAACGTAAAACTATTCTCTCAATTAAGAGGTAATCGTGTAATATTTATTGTTTATTAAGGAAACGTGGCCATAATACTGAAATTGAATTCATATTTCCTGTATATGTCCCCTTTTTCAACCGAGATTTGTAGACCTCTTTACGTGATTACCCCGGCGTAGACAACGGGAACGATTTATGCGATTTCATGCAGCCTCCTTCAATTTCATTGCACTGATTCCGTCGCAGTATATGGCATGAATGTATGTACGTATATATATATATATATATATATATATATATATATATATATATATATATATATATATATATATATATATATATACGTATTTATATACACCAGCAAACGTATTTCTTCAGAATAAGGAACGATGACGTGATACAACGGGCTTATTTGTGCTTTTCTCTAAGAAATAGGAAGTGGAAATGATAATGTTTGGGTTGGGCGACATCCAAACCTTTCTCACCTGTCTTAGATTTTGTGATATATCCACATACAACCTATAACTATAAAACCTCCTGACGGATTTATCAGAGAAATGACTTACTTCTATGATGTCTTTTCTATTGAGATTTGCTTCTGATGTCGAACTGGATCACATCCATAACTGTGTTAAGAAATTGTTGCAATGATTAACATACTATTGTTGTTGCATACTTTCTTCTTAAATTGTTGCTAATTTTAGCTTCATCGAAATACATAAAAGGAAAGAATTTCACATTTAAATTTCATATCAACGTCCTGGTTGGTAATTGTATATTTGTTTTTATTTCTCACTTCTAGATTGGTGATTAACGGACTTCATTCTAGATCTTATATTCACCTTTTTCATCCAGGTGACTTCAGCACAGCAATAGATGCTCTTCAAAAACGTTATAAATATTTCGTATGTGTCACTAGGAATTAGACATTTCACAAACACTGTGCATCACATGTCGCAAGCACTATTAAAATAGCATTGTCATATATAAAAATATGTTTTGGAACATCATGAAATCTAATCGACTGGCTAATAACCAACATTTCTTCACCGAACATATATTCACTGGAATGAATTGCATTAGTTAGCTTTCATGAAATGTTCAACTCATTTCTGGTGCAGATCTATCACAATCTATATTATTTTCGTAGTGTGTCTTACATGCATGTTACACCTAATTGAATGCAAATTCGTACAAAATCTTATTTATAGTTTTCGTTTCGTTTATGATATAGCTGCAAGTATTTCTATTCAAAGAATGAATTTCATATTTAATTACACAACGATTTTGTATAACAGATTCCCAGCCACTCTTTCTATCATCTGCACTCAAAATATACCTGTCCATTTACGTTAAGCATATCCTTATCAAATTAAAGTAGTCTGGCAACATCTAGAGTAGAAGGGTATACATTTTTGCTGTGTAGTATTGAAATAGATTCAAATCGATTTGAGGAAAATAAAACACAAAAAGCGGGCAAATATATTTATACACATCTGTTTCTGTGTATATGTGTGCGTGTTTTATTAAGTGTGCGTGCGTGTGTATGCGTAATGGAAACATTTAATCAAATATATATATATATATATATATATATATATATATATATATATATATATATATATATATATATATATATAT
>NC_142946.1:13444227-13446727 GCF_046866305.1 Octopus bimaculoides | reverse complement strand
AAAGCATGTGTTTATGTACCTAAATATTCGTTTGCTGTTCTATCTCGGTCTCGCTCCCAATATATAGACACACTCACAGAAACACACGCACAGACAGGCACACACACACACACATGCACACGCACACACACATACATACATACATACATACATACATACATACAAATATATATATATATATATATATATATATATATATATATATATATATATATATGGCAAGACAAACATGTCAAAAGCTATATAAATAAACAAGCTGACAGATAGATAGATAGATAGATAGATAGATAGTTTGATAGATAGACATACGTATGCAACTGTGAAAGCGTCGGTGACAAAAATAATATACGTAAAAGTTTGTAGCTATTTAAACATAACTTCTTTATCGCATCTCCATTTCAATCTACTTGTGCGTATATGCGCCTGTTTGTTTAGGAAGATGATGGCTTGTGCGTGAGGGAGCAGAGTGCAGGAGGCTTCTAGTTATAGGGTGTGTTACACGGTCACCTATACACCACATATATATATAAATACTCACACACACACACATACACACACACACACACACATACATATATATATATATATATATATATATATATATATATATATATATATATATATATATATATGTATGTATGTATAAATATATATAAGTATAAATATATATATACATGTATGTGTGTGTGTGTGTATATATATATATATTAACTCATTCAGACATACACGCACACGCGTACACACACACGCGTACACACACACACACACACTCACACGCACACATTCGCAAACATATTTGAGTGACAGAATACGAGGGAGCACAAGACTACGTGGAAGGTCGTTTGCATTAGTAATAAATCTCACTAACAGAATCAAAGACACGATTGCTGGAATATTACAATAAACAGCGAAAAGTACGTCTCTTATAATCTTCGGAACATAAAGAATCATGAACAACATTTTCGTATCAATGGCTACTTTACAAATATATATATATGCAAAACCATGTGCGGCTGATTGTAGTTTAATATTTTCAGTTTACCTATATATTCTATAAGTGCCAGGCTTTAATGTAAGACGAAAAATAAAAGAGACACCAAAAAACGGATCCTGAAATATGATGAAAAACAATTGAATACCATTTCCCAGTTTTAGTATATACAATGTTGATACCTCTAACTGTGACAAAATCTCTCAAATATTACTTTATTATGAGCCTTTTGTCTACATGAAAATATTGCTGCTATTTCATATTGGCTGTTGTTCATATAAGCACTGCTTGTATAAGTCTATCGCTATCTTCCTCTTTCTCCTTGTTTGAGTGTATATATACTTACATACGTAAAATAAATATAATCACACACACACACACACACGCACACACACACATACACGCACACACACCCACTCACACACACACACACATACATATCACATAAGGACACACGTGTACGTACAAACACACACATAGATATATAGTAATGTTTTCTGTTCGCTATTATCACATAAGCGCGCACACGTGTACGCACAAATACACATACACGTGGATGCACAAACACACACATACATTAATAGTAATGGTTTTGTGTTCGCTATTGATTTGTAGATGGCCTTGCATACGTGTGTATATGTATATTTGCATCAAACCTACATATGTATAGTTATATACATCGCACAAACTGGCACACTCATACATATACAATCAGACAAGAGCTCACACACAAACTCATATATATAGTGCGAATGCGTGCATTTGCATTTGTGTGTATGTGTATTTGCGTGTGTATGATGGTGTGGCTTATGTTTTATTGTGAGATATTATAGCATTTAACCATCAAGTTTAGAACTTTATTTATGTTTGTTAATCCAAATTACAATGTAAGATTAAACATACTTTGTCCATATTTTGTTTGGTATTATGTGAATCACCTTAATTTCATGAGCATATATCCGAGTGCAGATAATACCAGAAGGTATCTTAAAAGTTATTTTACAAATTACAATCTGTTTATTGATGCAGCTTCACAACTGTCAATTGCATATTAAACTACATGAAAAGACTTGGAAATATGAGTAGAAATATACTGCAGAATACAAAGTATAAGATATATCGCCCGATTGTAGATATGGATATGCGGTAAGATTTAGGAGTATGAGACATACACCAAATGCAAAGGATCATAACAATCATAGGCAATATGAAGTGACTACAATCTTCAGCAGAAAATGAAACCTTGTGTTTGGATATCATGGCAAGGTTCGTGCCTCAAACCTCAAAAAAATATTTTGGGGACCTATTTATAACATTTATTTTCTTAGAATACCACTACATCATTTAGCTGGAGTGATTGTTATTTGTTACATCTGAAATGTAAAACAGGTTTCCTCTCCAGCATGTGATGTATGTAAAAAGGATCTAAGGATTACATTGGTTCTGTGTCCTTGAAAATAGCGAAGCCTTAATATTTCCTAATAAGGCAAAGATAATCTGCACAAAAAA
>NC_142946.1:13436727-13439227 GCF_046866305.1 Octopus bimaculoides | reverse complement strand
GAATCTCAGTCCACATCATTATATAATGCCGATTGTTATGCAATAACATAATCTAATATATTTCCTGATGTTAAATTCTGTAATGTACTGCGTTGTAACATGAAGGGCGCTTTTAATTTTAATTTCTACGAAGTGTACAGCCGTTAATTTAACTGCTCAACTTGGATTATTAACCGACAATTAACATGCTATTTCGAATTCCTGATGTTAAACCCAAGTCGGAATTCAGCGATAATTTAATTTACTAATTTGATACTACCTCGAGACTTCCATACTTTATATACAGATGTCATCATTCCTAAATTTAATCTCAAATACATTGCGGCCTAAATAAATTGCTCGCTACTTACATCTACAGACAACAGAAGAATATAGAAGAATATGGTACGTTCTTATGCAGAAATATATTTAACAATATACGTGCGATCAGAAACGTCACCAAATAATAATTATAGAACTCGTATTTAATCACGCTATCTCTTAATGCACAGCGAGCACGGATTTGTTTCTACCAAATAATAATAACTTTCCTAGTAATTATACAAAATAGCAGTCTGAGAGGATTAGTCGAACTCTTTATTAAAAACAAAGGTACTTGCCATAATCGAACAAGTCGATACCCCATTCTACCACCGATTTTATTGCAGGCATTATTATAAAGTTAAGAAAGGTATATTTGAGAGATAGCCATGATCTATTTATATGAACGAACTAAATAGAAAGTTTATATATATATATATATATATATATATATATATATATATATATATATATATATATATATATATATATATACACGGAAATACAACTGCGAATTCAAAGGGCAGCAAACACATTTGGTGGCTTGGAGTCACGCGTCTGGCGCCAGCGACATATAAATAACAATACAAAGCTGGCTCTTTACAAATCATTTGTCTTAACATCCCTATTGTATTCCTGTGAAACTTGGACTTGTTATGAAAGGCATTTTAAAATGTTAGAAAAATTCCACCAAAAATGCCTTCGTCATATTTTAAAAATTAAATGGAATTATTTTACCCCAAACACAGATATCCTTGCATTTGCAGGCATCCCCTCAATCAAAGCCATGATTTTGAGGAACCAATTGAGATGGTGTGGCCATATTGTTCGAATGGCAGATGAACGCATGCCGAAACAGCTGTTTTATGGTGAGCTTGCAGAGGGGAAACGTTATCGGCATAAACCTAAAAAAAAGGTTTAAGGATGGCATAAGGACTGCTATGAAGTCAATTGGAATGGCTCCAAAAGATATAGAAGTCCTCGCTTCAGATCGAGTTGGATGGCGAACAAGGGTGTGGAGTGGAGTGAAAGCATTTGAAGAGGCCAGGATGATGCAAGCAGGGCTCAAGAGACATTTAAGGAAAAAGGTGAAGACTGAGAAGGTGAATGACAAGGACCTTTTTGTGTGCACAGTCTGTGACAGACCATGTCTGTCCTTGGCTGGCCTCAAATCTCACCTGCGAACCCATGGAAAACAAACCTCACCCAGCTATTCTGATTATATGTCTGTGCACACGTTTGAATGTGGTGTGTGCCAGAGGGTTTGCAAATCCAATGGGGGTCTTAAAAGACATGTTAGGATCCACAATGAGCAGAACTTACTTGCAGGTATTGGTAGTGCAAATCAGAGGTGCAATCTGTGTGGGTGTTTTTTTCAAAACACTGTCTGGTTTAAAAAGCCACATCAGACGCCATGAAAGGGCTAAGGTGTAGGTGCAGGAGGTGGTCAAACTCTGTTTAAGGAGTAGACAACCACCATATATATATATATATATATATATATATATATATATATATATATATATATATATATATATATATATATATATATATATATATATATATATATATATATACATATACGACGTGATTCTTTCAGTTCCCGTGTAGCAAACACACTCTCAAGGTTTTGGTCAGCCCGAAATTATAGTAGAATACATTTAACCAAGTTGTCACGCTTATAGGACGGAACCCCGAACCACGTAGTTGCGAAGCAAGCTTCTTAACACACTGCCTCTCCTGCACCTATATATATATATATATATATATATATATATATATATATATATATATATATATATCTATATATATATATGTATATATATATATATATATATATATATATATATATAATATATATATATATATATATATATATATATATATATATATATATATATATATATATATATATATATATATATATATATATATATATATATATATATATATATATATATATATATATATATATATAAACGCATACGTAAACCTAAATTGCAGTTTAGAGTTAGTATCATTATGTTCAGCCATATAACCGTATGTGCACGCGCTATATAGATAAGCAGTGAGAGATTAAACTTACAATAAGAAGAATTTGTGAGATTCAGTTAAATAATCCCAATAAAATAAATAATGTAGAATGCAATATCGTCTGTCACGATCAACAATTGAAATCATCTAAAAACATTATATCTAA
>NC_142946.1:13406940-13436227 GCF_046866305.1 Octopus bimaculoides | reverse complement strand
GTCTACCAAATCCACTCACAAGGCTTTGGTCGGCCCGAGGCTATAGTAGTAGACACTCGCCCAAGTTGCCACGCGGTGGGACTGAACCTGGAACCATGTGGTTGGTAAGCAAGCTACTTACGACACATCCACTCCTGCACCTATGTTTATATATTTTTATATACAATATGGTTCTAGATCATAGCATCCGGGAAAGGGCAATGCCGTCATACATTGCTATTGTATGACGGCATATATATATATATATATATATACACACACACACACACACGCACACACACACACATATATTTATATACATATACATTTAGATATCTTTATGTATGTGTGTGTATGCGTATGCATCTCTTTTTATATGCATATGTACGCGTAAATGTAAGCATATGCTAGTGAGCAAAATGGTAGCGTCAGTATTGACTGATTGAATAGATTCATTTTTTATTTGTGCTGTTTTGTTAATTTTCATTTCCACCTTTGCAAGAACGCCGTACGCCTGAAAGACAACGATGGCATAAAAGCAATTATTTTAAATTTAATAATATTGAGGTATGCTATCATATTTTGAAACTGTTGATATCCGATAAATATTTTGTAAAATACGAATACAATTCGATAGGTATGTTTAACATTCCTGCAACTAAATTTAATATGTCGCTAGAAACATGGCCTTTCAGAAAGGTCTTCGTAAAATGGATGTACGCACATTCATACACGTACACACATGTACACACAGAACTAAACATATGTACGCACACACACCCTCTTTACGTCACTGCTATAAATATATACGCACATATTTATGTCATATGTTGATTTGTATTTGAAAATATCTGCACTGTACCGAATTAGTATTTCTACAATAGGTTGTATATGCGGTGTCTGTAAAGAAAACAATAGGTATGGTATTTTCACCTTTGACATACATGATTTAAATGTCAAAAAGTTAATTTACTGTAGACAAATTCTGAAAATGATGCTATTTGCGTGTCTATTCAGAAGAGTATTTTATGTGAAAGTCACTTCTAAAATACTGTGCGCAATGACTATATCCGTGCAACATCACTTTAGGTCAAACGTTTTTATTATAAATTTGTCGACAGTTTCTTGCGAAACAACTTTCATGCTATTATGTATCAGAAGCACGGTTCCTTTGTGAATAAGGTCTCTCATTCATTGATTGATGCCCTGAAATGGAAAAAAATACGCATATCAAAAATTATAAACACATTTAACAGGTCTCCACTTAATTTTAATTATGAAACGGTTGTTTTCATAAATTTAAAGTATCATTGCCAATCAATATTAAATCATATAACGGAAATCATGATGAACTAATCCAGTCATTCTTCTGATTATTTATTCAGTCTTTGCAGATACAATTTTCACAATATGTACGATTACATTTGCACGAAATCTATTCACATTTAAATGCCATTTCAAATTATGACTATAATTTTTTTCCATAACGGGCATATAAACAAAGCTAAAACTTAAACTTTTCTATGATTTCTGAAAAAATATTTCAAAAATATAATATATACATTTTCAGTGATTATTTAGAAAAAAACTGTTGTGTCTCTTTGCTGACAAGAAAATACTTATGAAAATACTTTGTCTAAATTGAAGAGGAAATTATTTTAAAATGTGACAGGAATAAAATAAATAAAACCAAGAGAATAAGTTAGATATAATATTTGTAAAATTACTTTTCACATCGTTTTTTTTATATATGTTTTTATGTTGATGTAAGTCACTATTTTCTGCTTTTCCTTTATTTATGGCGAATTTAATTTATTACTTTCTTGAATAAAAATGCGTTTGGCATTTCATATATATAAATATATATTTTTAATTTATTATCTTGCTGAGATAGTGCTATTTTTGATTAGTACTTATTGATTCTCTATCATTGGCCGTAAATATATAGTAAATATATAATACTAATATTGTTGAATTTGCTGATATTATTATTCACAAACTTGGTGAAAATGATAATATGTCTTTTCTTAATAATATTTTGACACAATCAGAATGACAATTGGATATTGCAACGACAAACTGAAGACGATGTGGTGGGGTTTCAATAGGACAGACAAAATACAATGTAGCTTGAATTTCAACATTGTGCAAGAAATAGAATTTTTCAATGGGAGTAAAACGTTCTTTTATTAAAGAAGGAAACACTCAGAGAATGGATTACATTTAGCTACATCAGCAATCATCTTATTCTAAATCTCAACTCTTGTATGTAGCCACATTCTGGGATTAATCTCACTCAACATGCCTCATTAAGAACTATAATACGTTTTATCGTCGTTAATCGAAAACTGCCGATAGCTCTTCACACTCGTCTACTAATAAAATTGAAGTTGTGTTAGTGTGGACACAAGGGGGAACATTCATGTATTTAATGCTATCGTTCCATAAACTTTTTTTATGAACTCAGAACGTACAGACAGACGAATTACCGCTAAGTATTTCGCCCGGCGTGCTAACGTTTCTTGCAAGCTCACCGCCTTTCTGCCTTAGATATTCTTACTGAAAAGTGGCAAGAAAAATGTGTCAGTAGCAAATACCCAAAGAGAGCATTTACCCATCAATGGCTAGTGTCTTCTGGCTTCAAATAAAAAAAAGAGTTTATCACAGCAGCCCAGCTCTAACGGGGGCTCTAATCTTTGCTGCCCAAGTGCAAGCACTAAGAACAAACTACATAAAATAAAGAATAGACAACACAGCCGAAAGTGATACGTGCAGAATCTGTGGACAAAACGGTGAATGTCATATAAGTGACGCCACGACAGTATAGCCAGGCTTGTCTATTGGACACTTTGCAACAACTATGGATTTGACAGAGCAAAAAATTTGGTACGACCACAAACCAGAAGGCATCGTCGAAAATAGAAATGGAATGATCCTATTAGATTTTATGATTCAGTGCAACCATGAGATAGAGAATAGGAAGCCAGACATAATCATATTTGAGAAAGAAAACAAACTTTGCTGGATCATAGGTATATCATGCCCATTTGACAATAAGGGATGGGATAAGGAAGAAACCAAATTTGAGAGATGTGACCGGTTAACTTGGGAAGTTAAGCAGTTGTGGTCGATGAAAGAGGTAGCAGTAGTACCAATAATTGTCGGAGAACTGGGAACAGTGAGGAAAAATCTCGAGAAATACGTGGAAGAAATAGGGGTTGCAAAAAGGGTGGAGCACTTTGAGAAAGCAGCACTGCTTGGAACCGCTCGAGTACTCCGGAAGGTGCTCGAAAAATAAGAGGTGTTACCTTAGTTCACTGATAGTGAACAGCTGACACTGTAGTATATCACATACGTTAGAAGCTGTGCAAAGACAATACTACTACTACTACTACTACTACTACTACCACTACAACTACTACTACTACTACTACTACTACTACTACCACCACTATTACTACTACTACTACTACTACTACTACTACTACTCATACTACTACTACTACTACTACCACTACTACCACTACTACTAATAATAATAATGATAATAATAATAATAATAATAACTCTTGGAACCGTGTATTTTCCACAAATAAAAAAAAAAACATATGAAGTGTCTTCCCTTAGGCAAGTCGTTACTTAAAGCTGGCAGTTGCTATTTTCCCTGTTGAAGTAAGTGTGTTAAGCAATAACTGGAACGCAATCAACAGCGTTATCATTTCCATCATCACTATCAGGAGCAGTAGTAACAAAGATAATAATTAAACGGACAAAGAAAATTATATGTAATGAATTATTCATGAAGTGGGGATTTAAATAATTTATTTGGGAATTAAGTTGTAAATAAGCAAAACAAATGTGCATATAAACAAGAATATGTCAAATATATGCACCAAACTCATCCATCTTACTTTCAATTATTTATTGAGAAACAGAGAGTTCTAGCTCGTGCCCATACTAAGGAATGATTAATCAAACATCATCTATTCATACACATACAGAGAGTGAGTCATTAGTGATAATAGTAAACATTAAGAATTTAAATAGTCTAATTTATTGTAAAACAAGCCTTATGAAAATGGCTATTTCTTATTTTTCAATGTTCTTGTTACCGCGATGGACGCTGATTATTCTTGGGGGGGGGGATTTTTTTTGCACAATATACTACGTAGATGAAGATGAATTCTGACAAACATGGACATTTCATGAGACTCTTATATTACTATTTATAACGAGGCTCGATTTTAGGTGGAACGAAGTTAATCAATCAAATTTGATATTAACCTTCAGTTTCCAAATATTGCAATCTGAAAAAGAACCTCTTTGTGTTCGTTCAACAATATTTTCAATTCAATCAATGTGAAACGAGCTCAAATGTGTACATAATTTCATGAACTTTGTTGTCGTATCTGGAATTACTTTTTCTCAATACTTAGTACTGACTCATGACAGGAAAACCAAATTTCACCATAACAAATGTATTTCCTATCACCTCTTTTGGTTGGCAGATATGTGTGAGCGCCGAAGACATCGCGAGATAATTTATGCATATTTATGATAATAATGACGATATAATTATATATCCCTGTGGGATGAAGTTAAAATAATAGACAGAAAACACCACTGAAAAAATACGAAAACTAAAAGAAGCAGCCTATAGGCGAGGACACAACAAGCTACTAAGCAGACCGTGTGCAGATATGAGCAGCATATGGGAACCAGTATTAAGGAAGGAAAGACAAATATTAGATTTATAAGCCCCTAAAATTCACTCCACGGGTATATGCCGTAGTGGTTATGAGCGTAGGCTACTAACCCCAATATTTCCAGTTCGATTCCAAGCAGTGATCTGAACAAGAACAATAATAATAATAAATGTAATAATAGGAATGAGAACCCCGGTTCGAAATTTCCCCAACAGGGTATATTAGCGGAAAGGTGTCTAACTGCAAACCATATATCAGCCGAAACGTGTGTTACAACAAACAAGATGTGGACAAATATCCGTCGAATGTAAATAATGTAAATAATGCACATAATTCCTCATCTCTTAAATATAGAACTGTATTGTCTATTATACTCGTTACAATGAACTCTTTGTTATAATCGATACCAATGTTCTATATATATAAATTTGAGAATCAAATCATTAAAGGTATGTTCATTAAAGATGTAGTAATGTCTTCTCGGTGGGTAAATATTTTCTCAAAGGAGTTAAATAAGATTGCAGAAAGTTTCGTAATAACTTTGTTGTAACCAAACTGAATTCAAGCAGATTACATCATCATCATTGCATGATTTCCTTAACCTTTCCTGTTTACGATACTTGCATATTATAACGGAATTATTTACATTATAAGAACAGCTATGCTTGCATACAGCGCTATTAAATATTATGTCCACCACTGCTATTATTGCTATTGGTATAAATAACACCAATCTTGGCAGTGTTATTAATACAATCAATATTATTGTTAATATTCAAAACAGTTCTGTTTCTATTACAAATATCAGTCCTATGCATAAGAGTTTCGATACTAATATTGGCACAAGGACTAACCTTCATTTCCAACTTTCCTCAATAACTTCTTAGTGCACATACTAACATTCAGACAATTACTACTAACATTCATTTCAAATTTTGGTTGAATGCTATAAACGTCGGATGAGCGGATATGTCAATTACATCGACACCAGTGCTCAATTGGTACTGTTTAATCAACACAGAAATGATGTAATGCAAGGTCGACCACGCCCGCTTTGCACTAAGAACGTGAAGACGGAAGAAATTCCGCTAAGCATTTGGCCCCGTGTGTCATGGAGTCTTCGAGCTCACTACCTTAAATCTTATGACTAATATTAATGGTATTATTATTATGGGAGTGAGCTTGCATAATCGTTAGAGTGACGAGCTAAATACTTAGCGATATTTCATCTTTCCTTAATCTCTAATTTCAAATTGCATCAGGTTCGACTTCTCCTTTCAACATGAGTACCTATGTTACTAATGTTGGATGGAATGTGTCAAAATTGTTGATAATGTTATGGCTTTCTGCTGCTCTCAGATTCGACTTCCTTTATGCCACACAACTGACAGTTATGAGCTTGGCTTAAATGTTCTTAAGGCAAACTTATGGATGCAGCTAGTTTCTAATTATTGTACGTTCTCAACCGTTGTATTAGCTATAAACTAATTTAGATAAGTGATTTCAAATAATAAGATCGTTTGATCCCTTTGATTTTCGTAACCCCATTAAAGCGACTCAAGATTTTGCAATAAATTTCAATGCTATTTTTTCCAAACATGACTCACCCAATGTTGGATTAATTACTCTTACGTAATCAATGTATATGCTATATTTGCCCAACTTATACTGGTTTTAAGAAGGAAAACCTCTCTACTGAAATATCCAATTTTATCAACTGATTATGTGTCTTGTGCAAATAATTTTCAGCTAACGCTTAATATAGGCCAAAAAAATCTCTTCATGATTGAATTCATTAGATGGTGTTAAAACGGTGTTATCATAACCATAACTCACGCGAGTGTAGCTATTGCTTGATGAGGCAATAACATTTCTTTAATGTCCAAATGGTTATTTGGCAGAAATAACTACTTTAGTCTTACACAATCTAAGTGATTCTTCTCCACTTTAACTTCTATTCTTTAATATAGAAATAACGGGAATGCCTCTTCAAAAACGCTCACTCCTTGAACGGATATGTATTGTTCTATGCGGGATTCATGTGGCAGTCATAAATATTACACATGAAATCCACGTGATTATTGAGTGCATAAATCCAATACAGTGACTGGAAAAATGTTTTTTACTTTTCATACAGCGTTCCTTCTGAGACACCGTTTGATAACCATCAGAATTGACCAAGTCGCGAACTATAACGAAAATGGTCTTCTTTGATTTAAACTCACATTGATTGAATATATTTCTTTGTTGAGTGATAAAATACGATGATATATTACATGTTCGACCAGAAATTCTAGCAAATTATTTGAGAAATGGAATGCGATTAATTTTATATAGAAAATTTTCATTTTGTTTTCCGCATATCCTTTGAATATATACTTAGTGAAATACAAGTAGTATAGCCTGAGTTAATGATATTATATATCTTAAATATTTTTCAAAATCCAATTTTGCGTTTCGCCAAGAAAATGTTTAATATACCTACATAGACTGTTTTACTTCGACTTCTGTAAAATCTCATTAGTTCTAAATAATTGAAAACTTGTCGATGGAAAGGTTATTTTATAAAGTTCTTTCATAGTGGTAGGGAATTGCCTTCAACAAGGTGTCTCAGGAGAGTATGTTTGCTGCAAATATTCAAAGATGACGGATGCACGTCAATTGATAGTTTATTGTTTATACAGAATATTATTTGGTTGGTGCATATAATTATATATTTATATATATATATATATATATATATATATATATATATATATATATATATATATATATATATATATATATATATATATATATATATATATATATATATATATATATATGTACTTATGTGAGACTGCGTGCATGTGTGCGTGTGTTGTGTGTGGTCTCTGTATTTACGTATATGTACACGTATACATACACGTACATAAACTATTAAATATGCATGTACGTAATGTATCATGCATCAGTTCGTATTGAAATTTAGCCTTTTCGCTGAGACTTACCGCTATCAGAAGTGGTTCACAATATGTGAGATGTATTCTAAATATCATTTGACAAAATTTGCGTAAAGAGGATATGTTTAAAATCTTTTCACAGGTACAACTTATATATTCTGCAAGAGTCACATCGAAACCATACTAAATGGAGTTCATTGCTATCAATGTGAATTGGCAACTGGAAATTTATTTTCTATATTTTAACTAAACAAGCGAGGAACAGATATATGTAAACTTTAATGAAAATGCAGTTTTGACACACTTCAATGTATGAAGTCTATGTATGTATACAAATTATATAGAAACTGTCTCCGCTTCTGAAGTTACTACATTCATGAATGAGCAAACATTATTATTAATATTATGTTTTATTTTTCCCTCGCTTAATAACTTGAAACATTTATAACATAATGGGCCCCCTATGACTATAATTGAAAATCAATAGACTGGGAAATATTTAAAACATCGCAGAACAAAATATGAGTAAACCGCAGAGAGCAAAGCGTATTGAAATTTACTGAACAACTTCAAATACGTATTTTTAAATACAACCTTGTATATCCCTATGAGAAAACATAGACGCCATCTCACGGTGTTAATATCATATCAGCAGAATTATATTCTATTGAACATAAACTACACATGCTTCAACTAAATCATCAGAAGTAGTCATTTCACTAAATATCGTTCAGTCATCAACTCTTTGAAACATATCATGTGGAATGTTAATGTAATGTTTTGGAATATATTTATGCACATACAGGCAATTATTTTTATAATTCCTAAATAAGCTGTTATGCCCAATGGAAATTAAAAACCATGATAAAAATAATTTATAAGATTCTTTCTTCTTTTAAGTTTTCATGATTTCCTAGACGTCATACATATAACTCAATGCAATATTTAAATTACACCCTCTGAGATTTCTATTCTACTGACTCATAGATCTTTGCCCAGTTTAGAAGCTATAGACTCGTTCAAATACCTTCGGTGTATGAGTGAACATTGAACTATAATTTCCTACATCTAGCATACGACATCTACTGAATGTATACGTTTTCAGATTATAATTCACAGCTGCTTGAAGGTAAATAATTGTGATTCATGAGAAGGTGAGGTGTTAAACTCATTAATCCTGCAGTCCTAATCCTATCTGTCACTTGCTTCAGTGTTTATCACGATATTATCTCTCAGTCTATACAACTTTCTAAAATAAGTTATAATCGCACACACACACAGACTCGCGCGCGCACTCATATATACTTCATATTCTATAGAAACAACAGATTATTAACGTATCAGATGATAACTCCTTAGCGCTTTATATGAGTTGGCCTACTAGTTTGAGAAAACACTTTCATGTAGAGTCATAATGTATCTTTGTGTAAGTGTTCTCTTACATATATGACATATAATGCATATACAGTGAGTGTTTACATTTATACCAAAGATTCTATTCATACATGTCAAGCAAAAACGATAACATTGAAATATTCCACTTTGATTAAATATTAATCAAACTTTATTTCAATAAATTGGTGATAGGATTAACCAAGGATTTCACCTACATCCGAATCTCCTTCTTCATATCAGGATTTTAATACAAAGCCAGGTGCTACCGATGCATGTCATTACTTTGCTCACCCGTAGAGGTCTCTAAAAAAATAGGTTACCGAAATCACTTTGAATTAAAATATGTTATCACAGTGATCAATTTAACGTGCGATATTTCGTGAGAATGCATGCATAATTTCCTCTGAGGTTAAATACAGCATTCAGAAGGTGTGTTCGAATATTTTACGAATTTCAACTCTCTTTCCTCTAACTTTAAATTTCATAGCTGGTTATCCATTGACATTCTCACAAACTTTATTCACAATTATTAGTCATTATTAATGCAGCTTTGTATCATTGCTCTGTCTTTAAGCGGTGATTAAGCTTCAATATCATAGGAATCCAGAAGGAATTTTATAATCAAAATTGTAATAGGGGTAGCGGTAGCGTATATTAAATCATATTCTTATGGAAGACGTAAAATATGCAGTGACTTTATATCATTTCTTAATGCAATATCATCTATAGGAAATTGTTCAAAGAATAATAAAATAATATTACCAGTACAGAGCATATGTGGTACAGAAAAGGTAGAGCCCTCACCATCATAATGATTTGAGCTAGCCAATGCTAAAATTCGAAGTCTACATCTTCACAAATATGTCTCTCTCTGAGGAAACAACCAAAACGAAGCAGACTGTCTATTGATAATCTCTATTGCACTTCTTATAGAACACATTAAACTCAGATTTTCCATATGCAAAGATTATCTAGAGCAGCTTCAAATAAAGTATGGTACTTCTACATACTGGTGGCAGAAACGCTGTAGAAATTCAAATGCATGATCCTCCGGTGATATGAGATATAGACAATTAGAAAAAAACAGAGGCACAATAAATCTTAAATATTTGCTAAGCTTACACTGATTCCACCGAAAATATATAGGTGACTACAAAGATTGATTCTTCATGTTTATCACAGTCTCTTTCTAAAAGCAATTTATGTGTGCATCGCGACCCAGAATCGGTTTATTTTATTCCAAACTCAATATCGGTTTACTTTATTCTACAGTGAATATCGCTTTATTTTATTCAGAGGATAAAAAAAAATTGGTACACATAGGGAATTGTAAATCCCTCAGATATTCATTTCTACCAATATGTAGAACAAAAGACTAAAGCAGAATTCGAATAGACATGCCTATAGAGACTTCTGGACATTCAAATCAGAAAGAGATTGTGGGATTTCCATTAATAAGCACAGCTCAATCTTATCCCGGAACCAGTAAAAGTACATTTTTGTAAGAGACAATTCTCAAAGAAATGTACGCAAGCACGTTTAGCACAAATAATATCGTTACTGCTGCTGCAACCAACACTCGTAGTCACTCAGACTGCTTCTCGCAATCACTCCACAAAATGATAATACTAATTACACGTAGCAAACATCATAGGAATCAAAATATATATACATACCTTTTAGAAATAATTACATTTTAGAAGTGGCAATCATTTAACTTTTTGGTATTTTATGATTTGATTCTTTTTCTAAGCGATGAAACCGGTAGCATCTTTTGATATATTGGAAGTTGATGTAGGTGACAAATCTCTTAATATTTGTTTGCAATGCGTGTGTTTGAACGAGTGCTCCTGTGCGCAACTTTGCGCGCGCCCGGGTGTCGTTTTATATGTGTTTGCGTGTTTGTGCGTGCAAGTTTCTGCATGTGTGCGTACGCGTGCATGCATGTGTGTTTATGTGTGTGTTTGTGTGTTTGCGTGTTTGTGAGTCGGTGTGTGTTTCATCAAGCTTGCTTCTTCGCTTTAGTACGGCAGTCCATAAACATGAAGATTAAACATGAATTGTTTCTGATATGGCTCTGTAGACTAGTTCTTCCTTTGTTCAGTCAATGCAGACATCAAAATTATTCTTAATTTCTGAAGAGCACACTATAATTTTGCTATACACGTCACATACCTTATTCGTCGGAGGTAATACCGTTTCCGAGTTAATTGAAACACTCGAGGTTTTCCGGAGGCATACAGATCAACGAGTTGGTCTTACAGTTCAGTTTAAAGCATACGTATTCATTCTTCCGAACATTCGCATAAAGATTACATGAAGACATTTTTGGAAATGTATCCAACATATAGTCAATACTTTGAGAGCAGATGAACGCTAGCCTAACCGATGCAATCGAAGCAAGTACGAATGAATAAATCAGCTCATTGTCTATACACACATACATACCTACATATATATACCTGATATATACATAAATATATCTATATATATATATGTATCCATATATATCTCTCTCTCTCTCTCTCTCTCTCTCTCTCTATATATATATATATATATATATATATATATATATATATATATATATATATATATATATATATATACACAAAAATAAGAGGAATGACCAAGGTGTATAAGGCTGTGTTTGTGTGTGCGCGCGCGTGTATGTGTTAATTTCATCCATTTGTTTTGCAAGATTCCTGATGCTATTTTTCTGGACGGCCATTTGTCCTTTTGTTTTCCTTGCCAAAGAAAAACACGCACAATATGTTCCATCTCCACCTATTTGTTATTGTTCTTATTTCCGTCCATTCTCTTCAAATACGTTGTCACACACCTGTGGCTTCTAAGCGAATCTCCATCTCACATATCTCCTATTCTGTTTAGTCTATTTTGTGTTTCTATTGTGTATATTCTCTTATCTGCGCATACGTATGAGACTGTATCTACGTGTGTCTTTGTGCATGCGTGTGTGTACACGTGTCTATGTGATTTATGTGTATTCTGTATGCTTATATATGGTTTTAGTCACTATACTTTGTATCTCTCTGTCTTTTAGATATACTTTTTCATTTATTGACTAAATTATCTTCACATCATTTGCCATTTCACCTTAAGTACATGTATGAGTATCTTGTGTGTGCGTATATGATTTTTGCATCATATTGTTTGTACCTGTGTCTTATATTTGCTTTCTTTTTCTCACATACACATGTACACACACACACACACACACACACACACACACACATCACTAAGTTGGAAGCAAATATGCAAATAAACACCAGCAACCAGAGTATTACATGCAGTGGTTTCGACCTTGCTAGCTCTTAAAAATGTCGGAGGGTCGACAGCGGAAAATAGTTGCCTTGTATATCTGCCATCGATATACGAAATAAGAGTGCAAGAATAGAAGTTGTAGTAGCTTGTTAAGAAATATCCATTACGACAAAGGTAGTATTCATACTTGATGTAATATTTATCCTGACCTAAGAGCGGTTGACGTAGATAATATATGAGAAACTCTCATATGGCCTTTTGACGCAAACTGCACACTTGGTGGCGGGGATCTCTTACCCCACTAGCGCTATAAAGAAGAGTGCATTTCGCACAACAAGTCAATATGTGTGTGCCTATCATGGTAACTACCGCAGTATATTTTGTTCTAACAGAACACCCACGTTGAAGCAGGAATAAATACTGCCTCTGTTGTTAGTACGTATGTGTGTATATATATATATATATATATATATATATATGTATATATATATATATATATATATATATATATATATATATATATATATATATATATATATATATATATATATATATATATATATATTGATGGAGAGTAGAAGCGTATATTAGTTTTCTCCTTTTACTTGGCAACTAATCATATACAAAATATATATGTTGATATTCATGATATAATTTATGGATCTAATAAACTATAACAAAATATATCTTGAAAAAAGCACAATTAACCTCGATGTCTTCATCTGAAGGATGTTATTCTTGTAATAATGTATATTGAAAAATAAAATACTAACAAAGATGACCTTTAATAGCTTGTTAATTAGAGACAAGATATTTATTAGCAAGTCTAGAAATAGAAGTTTAACATTAAATGAAACACATTATCGGTTTTAGATAATGCATCAATCAAACATACTCACCAGACGAATGATGTATCAGCCATGAACAAGTCCGTATGTACATCATCCACCTTTTCTCTCTCACTCATTTTTCACTGTTTCTTTCCATAACTCTCTCTCTTTTCCTGTCTGTCAGTCTCTCTGTAGACACACACAGGTATATATATATATGTATATATATATATCTATCTATATATATATATTTTATATATATATATATATATATATATATATATATATATATATATATATATATATATATATATATATATATATATATATATATATATATATATATATATATATATATATATATATATATATATATATATATATATATATATATATATATATATATATATATATATATATATATATATATATATATATATATATATATATATATATATATATATATATATATATATATATATATATATATATATATATATATATATATATATATATACTGTGTGCGCGAATGACATATGCACACCATTAGCAAACTGTGTGATAACAAGTAACATCAGAGAATGTAATATACACTTCTAGATATGACCCGTTATTTTCATTATCAGGGAGATAAATATATAATATAAATAATTTAGTTATATCTCTAATCCAACAGTTAAACTTCGATTTCACTTTATATAATATACATATCACACCTATAATTATAGGTGGAATAATTGAATACAGTTTAGAAAAAAAATAACAAACGCATTAAAACCTTAAGGGGAAAAAAAATATGGAACTGTTGAGTGTTCAGTAAAAAAAATCATTTCTTATCCTGTAGCGACGCTATCTACTATTTATATATTAATTTGGCTTTCTAATTCGCCAAAATTAAAGCTGGTATTTGACAATGCCTGCCTATGTTGTGAATTACTTTTTGTATACTGCATGATAGTTCTCACTTACACGTTCGTAAAATGGTAGCAAATTAGTTTTTAAAATTAGGTTCTCCTTTGTTGCAGGCAAGAAGAAACTCCTCTATCAATAATGTTTAATTAACAAAGACTGTGTTGGGTTATCGTCAAACTGTCATAAACATATCTATAGCGGTCGTACTTTGGATCTCGCCTCCACCTCATCATTAATGCAAACGAGCAAAAGAGAAAAATTAAATAGTGATATATGAATACACAGAGTTGTTGTGTACCTTGTTATTTCTATGTGGGTACATAAAACTTCTCATCTTTCCTAAAGGGATATGTAATCATGCATATACATATACACAAACAGATATCTCGAAACCTTTGTCAAGTTTTAAATGCAATTTGACTATGTTGTTGTGACTTAAACTTATAAGTTATCTTGTCTAGTAGATGGCACATATATTCATATAAAATTATAACTGCTCATGACTGGACTGTTCATTTTCGTATGTGGTGAAAGGCAAAAGTGCTGCAGTATATAACTCTCAAGGGAGAGGCCTCATTTATTGCAGAAACAGAGAGACAGAGGGATACAGAAACAGAGACTGATAGAAAGACAAAGAGAGAGAGAGAGAGAGAGAGAGAGAGAGAGAGAGAGAAAGAGAGAGAGAGAGAGAGAGAGGTGGGGGTAGTAGTTGTCGTAATGTGCATTTCTCGGGAGAGAAAATTGAAGTAAAACAACTGATGGAATATAGCCAGATAATCACATATTATGCGTTCATTTCTCCCTCTCTCTGTGCATATATATATATATATATATATATATATATATATATATATATATATATATATATATATATATATATATATATATATATATATATATATATATATAGATAGATAGATAGATATATAGATAGGTAGGTAAACTTATAGATAGGCAGACGGATAGATAGATATGTATATACGTGTGTGTCTATATGTGTGTGCGTGAAGTGCTTTGAAATTTATGCGTTCTGGAACTGGAATTTATGAAAGACGTACGAAATGCTCTATAATGCACAATTTCACTATACATGTAATATTTAAATCAACTCCAATAATTATTTCCCGATATCATTCATTACAACTGTGACCTTTATAATCCATGCAACTTAAGGATCCGTGATTACTTATTCCCTCAAAATATTTTAAAATGGCTTTCAACATTTCGTCCGCATTATTTATAGCTATTATATTTGAATGATATGTGTAGAAACTGATATCAAAATATTGTGAGAAATTCGGGTGTTTTTATATATTAAGGAAGATGAAATTTCACAATTTTCTGTTGAGGCAACATACGAATGGGATATACATCAAATGATTTCCAATGTATAATTATTCCCAGATATATGGCGAAATATATATTATATAAGCACTTTTTGGTGTTTAGGGAACTTATCAAATATGTATTTATTTGTTTTCCTGTTCATTTCAAATCTGTATTCATGATTAATTTTCGTTTTCGAAATGTCAATTTATATTACAAATGATATCATACCTAGAAAATAGAAAATATTTGTAGAACCAAAAACCAAAGAAAATTGAATAATAATCCCACGTTACAACAGTTTCCATTGAAGGTACTGAACGAAAGATGTGTTGCATAATTTGTAAGAAATAGAATTTTTACGCTTGGTTATCATGTCTATCAACGCACCCCTTTCATCAAATACAGTGACGTTATATATCAACGCTGATATAGCAATCAATATACATCACTACACAGTAAATTTCCAGACCGATTTCTTCGTTACACCACAATAACTATGCCAAAACTATACTTGAATAATTTGTGTGTTCTGCATAGAATTCTCATGTTCATTATATACGTTCAAGAATAGATATTCAATTATAAGTTATGTAACTGAATTCTTCCGAAAAGTTAGTGAATAAAGTTATAGAAAATTGTTATATTTGGCTTCATGAAAAATATAGGGAGAAATTATTTATAGAGTCAATATTTTCAATATTTTGTAATGTGGATATAATATATGTGCACGTGTACTTGTAATTCTATAATAATTAGACACTCTTGAATAGGATATTATGATGTATGCTTTAATCAGACAGTTACAGCGTGAAATCGTGAATGGCATGTGATGATAACTGTTTACGGAAACAAGAAAACTTGTATCTCTCTAATTATATACCGGTCAATAATTCACTAGTTACATACAAAATAATAGGAATAAGTAAGTACTTTATTTAATCAAATACTTTTCACTCACCTAAATTTCCGTTATATGTATATTTATGGGTGTGGAGGCGCACTGGCCCAGTGGTTAGGGCAGTGGACTCGCGGTCATAGGATCGCGGTTTCGATTCCCAGACCGGGCGTTGTGAGTGTTTATTGAGTGAAAACACCTAAAGCTCCACGAGGCTCCGGCAGGGGATGGTGGCGATCTGTGCTGTACTCTTTCACCACAACTTTCTCTCACTCTTACTTCCTGTTTCTGTTGTGCCTGTATTTCAAAGGGTCCGCCTTGTCACACTGTGTCCCACTGAATATCCCCGAGAACTACGTAAAGGGTACACGTGTCTGTGGAGCGCTCAGCCACTTGCACGTTAATTTCACGAGCAGGCTGTTCCGTTGATCGGATAGACTGGAACCCTCGACGTCGTAAGCGACGGAGTGCCAACAACAACAATATTTATGCGAATAAATAAATGCATACAGACATACGTTTGAAGCGAAGACACCTATGTAAGAGAACATAGATATAAATGCCCATGCACGTACAGAGATGCAATCGCACATTTATGAAATCAAGAAATTCATACATAAACATGGATGTATATAGACGTGAATATATTTTCAGATACTACTGGCTTGTTTATCTTGCAGGATCTTCAACAGTGATACCTGTGAGAATTACTTGTTTGGGATAACCTCGCCTGGGGTCTCCGACTGATCGAAATATATGCAGACTACGAAATCGATATTAATCAAGCGTTGCTGACTAGAGGGACATCACCTTACAGGTGATGTGATTGACATCAAGTGTAAAGTGGAGAATGAAGGCCAATCTGCCGTTTTCCTTATGCTAGAATAACAATACAGTTTCTTATACATGGGGGCTGGAGGTGAAACAGGTTTCATGGTAGACGAAGGAACTGAAAGTACTGAAGAAGTATTCAAATTCCATTGTAAATGGACGAACGTTTTGAGATATCAGTTTGTGTTTATGTGTAGGAAAGATAAGACATCTTATGTACCCACATATATCTACTTCCGTATTATGTGGCACTAGAATGCGTGATTAAGAATTAGCTAGGTGCACAACAATTGATAAATATGTGTATTCATATATCACATTATTTAATTTTTCTCTTTCTCTAGTTTGAGTTTGAAAACGTATGAAGCCCTCGTAAACTGTAAAGTTCTCGAGTGACATTTGCCAACTCATAAATATATAACAATATTAAGTTATGATATAATTATTTAACTTCACATTTAAATATACAACCACGCTGAAACCTTTTGAGAAAGATGAACCATTAATGAATTTGGAGAAAATGCTGACTGGATTAATGGTGCAAAGTCGTTTGCTGATTCAAGTATGGGTATCGTCATAAGAATTCCGTGCTAATTCATTGTTTGCGCTTGTACCATTTTCTAGTTGATATAGAATGCAGAATAGGAATTCTTGTCACATCAATCCCTTTCTCTTCAAAAACAACTGAGCACCACATTTCGAATCGAGAACCGAATCGAGAACAGGAAATGGCATGATAACATTTATAGAACTATCCATACCAGAATTACACACTACAAAATGTGCAGTACAGCAATCCCCCATAATTTCAAGTTCCACTTATTACGGCTTATTATTTAAGCTTACATCGATTCCTCTGTAGTGTTGTTTTGTATTTATAATAAAAGAGATATATACAAATTATAAAAATAATTTTAGAAATATACAATACTGTTCTATCTAGTTCACGAATTTTCGGCTATCTAAGGGAGTTATGGAACGTAACACCCGCAACAGTTGAGCGATTACTGTATATCTTTGTTACAATGTTTAGGCAATTGTAAATGTAGCTCTAATTTTATGCACTTATTTGACCCCGAAAAGAGTCCGAATTGGATATTGTTCAGAATTATTTAATATATTATTACTATTGTAATTCCGAATAATATTGCACACGATATATACTTTTTGCTATAACTTCTGTTGTGCGACACATTCAGACTGCAATACTTGCTTTAAAATGCATCAAATAAAACGAGTTGAATTGCAGCTGTTCTTGTTACGTGCACTTCTTTCTGGCAGAAATTACTGTTAGTTACGTATGTCATATTATGTATTATAATAGGGGGAAATTTGTTGAGATATCATATTTTAATATTTATTCAATCAATTTTGGTTGATCCTCGTTGGAGATGCATTATCCGTACACATCATGTAATCAGTGGTCGCTGAGAAGCAACTCTGGATCCCACATTAAGATTGCCAAAAGCCGGAAATCACATTACATGTCATGAAATACGCTTACAACTAATAATATTTAGATATACATACACATGTATGTGTCTGTGTATGTGTAAGTGTATGTGTGTGTGTGTGCATGTGTGTGTATAGACAAAGACAGTTTTGTATTTGTAGGATTAATTCTACCCAATTTCAAACTCTGACATTTTATCCCCGAGAATGTTGTGGTACATACAATTGTAGAAGTTGTGTGGGAATCTTGTTTTCAATACATCCACAATTTTATATCTATGGGGATGTGGTATAATGAAATCATATTATGATGTGTATCAAAATAAAAGTACATGCAAACCGAGAATAAATATACTGTTAATAATAATACCAAGATTGAAACGGGCTAATTAAACTATATAGCTTTAATTAGCGACGTAATGCTAATTATAAAGATGATAGTAACTATTAAAACCGTAATTAAAGGGAAATAGACTAGATAAAAGTATAATGATATTCATTAATTAAATGCGGCCAAATGCTTTACAGTATTTGGTCTATCGTTATGTTCTGAGTTCAAATTCCGCCGGGGTCGACTGGCCATTCATCCCTTCCCGGCTCCATAATTTGAGTACCAGTTGCGTACTAGGGTCGACCTAATCGATGAGCCCTCCTTCCCAAAAATCTCAGGCTTTTTGCCTAGAGTAGAAAATAACGTTCAATATCTATAAGGCGCCACCTGGCAGAAGCATTAGCATGATGGGCGAAATATTTAGCGTTATTTCGTCTGTCTTTACGTTCTGAGTTCAAATTCCGCCGAGGTCGACTTTGCCTTTCATCCTTTCGTCTTCGATAAATTGTGCACAAGTTGCGTACTGGAGTCGATCTAATCGACAGGCTCCCTCCCCAAATATTTCTGGCCTTGTGCCTAGAGTAGTAAAGAATATTCATTAATTAGAATCATTCTAATTTCGTTCTTTAATTCACACTATTCAAATATTTGGCTATTATTGTGAGAAAATGCATGGAGGCGGTGAGCTGCCAGAATTATTAGTAAACCGGTCAGAGATGGTAATCTACATTTTGCCGGGGTCGACTTTGCGTTAATCCCTTCGGTGTCGATACAATAAGCACCAGTTGAATACCGATGTCGATGGAATCCAATTGTCACTCCCCGAAATGACTGCCCCTGGGCCGAAATTTGAAACCATTATGAAAGCATACATGAAAGTGCAGTTGAGAAACATTCAATGTATTACCCACAAGTACAAGAACTAGTTAGTAGCAGTATGTGCGCGTGCGCGTGTGTATATCTCCCCCTTTCTCTCTTTGTCACTATATATATATGCATATATATATATATATATATATATATATATATATATATATATATATATATATATATATATATATATATATATATGTCTGTGGACACGCAGGAGCACCACCTTATATGTGTATCTATGTAACGGCTTAGACGTTGGGTGTATGTCTATTAGTGTGCCACTGAAAGCGAAGTTACATGTTAAACCTGAGAAAAGTCTTGTATAAGTTTACAATTCCGCTTACAAATTGTATATGTGATGTGTGAGACAGTTGATTGATCCTTTCTTCTGAAAATTGAAGCTTATCCAGGCTGACAGGCATTTACTTATAAATCCAAGTGCAACAATTATTTAGGTATAAATGTGAATTTGTAATCCGTGTATGGAAGCTATATGTTTCGAAGCAGTTGTGTAAAGTTATATCCTTTACCTTTGATTTCTCAAACAGATATCTATATCAGCAGGGAGGGTTGACCTCTATGGCAGTACATACATTTGTTGTCTGTCACAAACCACAATATCTGGCCTGTTATGCTTACATTCGTGAGATGATCTGAAGGTAATGTTCCATCAGTATTACAATGTTTGTTGATATTTGTGTAAGTATTGAATAACAGAGTGATCCTCTATTATCAGTATATGACTGTATTTCTTTTCCAGGTGGCATTGTACATTGCTTTCTGCTACAGTATTGTGTCTCATAGGGTGGTAGTACCATTATGGCATTTTAGGGCAACAGTTAACCATTTATGCGATGTATTCCACAGAAACTTGACATAATCTACATATTCGCTTGCATCATGCATCCCCAAGCGCTTCATTTTCTGTTTTTGCTTATTAATTATTTAGTAGCAATCGCCTGTTATCGGATTGTAAATGTGTAGCCTTGCAAATGTGATGTGATGTACCTATAACTAGTCCAAGAGAGACGCCGCTTCATGTCAATGTTACAGCCTTCGTCAAATCTTCGCGAAACATACCCATGCAAGCTATGTTAGGTTATACTGAAAGTTTCACCTCCAGGTCTTCTTCAAAATATGTATATCTGTCTGCTTTGTTGATGTATGTGAGGTCCTTACGAAGAGAGTACTTCTGCAGGAGCCCGATTCCGAATCGTGGGATATTGTTTCTTCACTTTGCAGCATTAGTTTAGTGTATTTATTCTTTCTGGTGTTGTCTAACAAGTGTCGCACGAGAGAATCAGTTTGACATTCGAGGGCTGGTTGCACTGCGAAGAAGCTTCTATCTCCCTTATCTCTTCATAGGTAGAGCTAATTGTCATCACTATATCCTTGGAGATTTCCAGTTGGTGTTCGTATCTGGCGGGATACAATGTCTGTGGTTTGAATCTCTGCTAAAATCTAGTCACGTATCCCAGGTATCATCAACGTCTAGGCATTTGTAACAGTACTTGCATAGAGAGTAGGACAATTAATGCACAGGATCTCTGTTTTAGGGACTTATCTTTCCTCTTCAACAATCTAATATGAACATTTCTTTGGGCTAATTTCCTTTCCTACATCATATTAAGACGTTGTTTTTAATTGCCGCTGCTTTTTTACATTGCTAACATTTTTAGCGTAAATGCTGTAGTTATGCATAATGAAATCATGTTTCACATTAGCATCTCTAGAAGTTGCAGACCCTAACTTGTATCCATTTGATTTTTGTAGCAGGGATGCTAATGGATTTATCGCCAAAATGAACAGAAATATAGAGCCTATCTCCTTGGAATATTCCCTTTGAAATATTTATAGCACTGGGGATTATTGTTCCATTCTCATTTCTAAGTGTGAGAATTGACGCTCAGGTTTTAGTGAGACTTTCTCTGGCAGCAATTAAGATAGCAGTCTCACTTGCCAAATGAAGATACTTCAGCACCCGTGCCATGGTTATAGAGTCAAAATGACTTTCTATGATCACCCCAATCCGGCGTAAGTCTCTTGCGATAGTTTCTGTTACTCAGACAGTACATCTACTTCCATCAAAAGGTTTTCCGTATATTCCTACACACGCTTATTTCCGGTGTTGGCCTGCTAATCAGTTTTTACGTTGCTGGAGTCACAATGATCTTCAAAGAATCGGTTGTGGTATCTTGTGTACTGTCTATACATTATGGTTAGGCAATCAATAGGCCTGTATATTTCAAGCAATATATGTATATATGGACGTTTATATCCCTTAAATTAATCCTCAGAACAGCGAAAGTATGCGAAGCCATTTCTACCTAAATAATGTATGTCCTCATACATACACCAAACAGAAAGCGAGAATTCTACTTGATGTGCCTCTTAGCATAAATGGACATATTAATTAAATTACGTCGTTTTCTTGATTAAAACGTATTGGAAATCTAAGTGAATCAACAATGCAAACCAACGTAAAAGTGCAATTCAAACATAAACAAAGTACTGATGAACATAAAGCCTGTTAGAAAATAGTTAAACACTAAATAATATATAGAAATTGCACGTAAAATATAAACATAGACGTCACCCGTCTCAAATTGAGTATACAAAGAGGCAAGGTTGAAAAATAAATATTTATTATATCTTATACACATTTATTCACGAACACAGTAATTCATATATATTACATGCGTTACAGGATGAATATCATACCGGTGTGTGAGCGTGTGTGTGTGTGCATATGTCTGTGCCAGCGGGCTTTCGTTATATGTTTGTATGTTTGTAAGTATGTGTATATATATATATATATATATATATATATATATATATATATATATATATATATATATATATATATATATATATATATATATAGTCAATTGGCACCTGAAACATCTGTGTCGTATGATAATGTGTGATTCAGTTATGCACTTATGTCGTATAGTTTCTGGAAGGCCTGCATTTAAGACACGACCACTTTCAATACAACATTGTCACATTTAATGAAATATGATTATTGATCTCAAATTCCTTCATCCAAATCCGTTCATTGACCGTGTCCTTCCTAACTACCGAACAAAGACAATTACAGTTTTCTTATAATTTAATTCTGAATTAAGATGAAATAATTAACACTTTGGACAAAATGTATTACATTACAAAGAGGTTTGGAATATTTTAGGTGAGTGAAACTATCTTGCATTAAACGAATGAAGTTCAGATAATTAAGAGAAGGAACTATATACTCGTTAAGATAAAAGTAATATATATAAGAGTGAAGGAGCAATGGCCCAGTGACTAGAGCAGCGGACTAGAGGTCGGAGGATCGCGGTTTCGATTCCTAGGCCGGGCGATGTGTGTTTATTGAGCGAAAACATCTAAAGCTCCACGAGGCTCCGGCACGGGGTGGTGACGACCCATGTTGTACTCTTTCGCCCCAACTTTCTCTCACTCCTTCTTCCTGTTTCTTGAGTAATGCTGCGATGGCCTGGCGACCATCCAGCTGGGGGGAACACATACGCCGCAGAACCCGGGAAACCGGGCATATGAGCCTGGCTAGGCTTGAAAAGGGCGCAAACGAAGAATATATACAAGTGGATATGCAAAACGCTCTACCCTAAGCATACCTAGCTGTCAGAATATAACAAACAATAGGAAAATATCTTTTCCTTCAACTGCAGGAACGTAGCAACTCAAAGGGTGTGTGTTTTCAATCAATGATAACAAACTTTCGTACAATTATTATGTATTCCATCTGAGAGTTAACAAGGTAAATGACACATAAGTGGGAGAGAGAGAGAGAGAGAGAGAGAGAGAGAGAGAGAGAGAGAGAAAAAGAGAGAGAGAGAGACCGACATACAGACAGACAGAAAAAGATAATTAAACTACATAATAATAAAATACTTAAAAATTCCAGTGTTGTACACACACATATTGAAGAAGCGTTGCATTGTTACCTCGGCAATTAACGAAACTTAACACAAATGAACCGTGCGTTACTTTGAAAAGAAACCTACGAAAGTATTCACAATTATATAAGGACATCCGAAAATAATACTTAACGTGGATGACTAGTAACTCAAATACCATATAAGGTACCTGCCATAATAGATAAGCATACGATATTACTCGAAATCTCAAGTACTGAAAAACCTCCTCAAATATCAATGTATTGATATCCCTTATCTATTAACTAGGGTTGGTAAACTTGAGGGAAGCTTGTCTTATTGAAATAGCCATACATCTCTTACCTTTACGTAAATAAACGACAAGAGTTATATAAAATAATATAAGATGGAAAAGAAATGCCTTGCCATTACTTAACGAAAAATGGATCATAAAACGAAGAAGAAACCAAATAATCAATATATGTGTGCAGTTGCGTACACATACATATAAATAAATATAATATGCGTGCGTATGAGAAATTATGTGGGTGTGTCCATATATAAAAGCTTAAACAGCTCATATCATCTAAACCGCGCTTTATATGACGATAGGGAGAATCAGAGCTATTTCGTGAGAACAATTTATTTGAACGAAAGACCAAAGGAAATTGCAGAGGGAACATTAATGAAAACCATATTAGGTTGAGGTCAATATGACATCACAGAAATATCGGGAAGAAATATGGAGAATAACGTTCAGCATATTAAAAAACAACTTTAGATCAGAATAGAACTGGAAGCGATATTTTATCACCGTATTCATTATCCACCTTAGGCACAGAAAATTTCCAATACATTAAGGATAGCAAATAAATGTAATTCCACACGGATAGTATCCAATAAAGGGAATACACATCAAAATGCATGATTGGGGCAGAAGGATATTAGTTAATCAAAAGAAGATTACAATACACATATGTATAGAATGACATCGCGTTTAACAAAAACATATAATGCATATGTCAATGTATCAGAGTGTCCTCTCAATGTTAAAGAAAGAAAACAAAACGTTGTTTAAGTGGATCAAAAGACAATTCCAAATATGTATGCAAAAAAATGATGTAGCCTTGCACAGGTTTATTCTAAAACACAGTTCAAAGACGAAATCAAAATGATTCGGGAAGACTTGTGAAAAAAGGCAAAAAGAAAAAAACGTTTTGAAACTCGAGTTACCTTTTGAAGAACAAAAGGATTCCGGATTCCGCAGAAATGAAGCATGAAGAATAAAATGACAAGAAACAGTCCACCGTACTCTATTAACATGCCAAAGACCAACATGACAGAGCGCTGGGCGGAACTTACATCCACATGTTCTCCAAGCATCGAAAAGATCCATCACTTAGAGACATACAAGAGCACGTCTTCATAGATAAACGTTACCCGTACTAAATAGGAAATACACGTAGAATGTAGAGATACCGTAAGGACAGAGATACCATACATATATGTATACATATATATGTACGTGCATCATCATCTAACGCATGACGGAAGGATTTTCCTTGTAGTTAATTACAGTTGTAAATATCATAAAAATTGTAGTCATTTAACCGTAATATAATTTAATAAAAGTCATGACTATCAATGTTTTCTGTTTCATTACCCATCATCGTCATAGTTTTAGACATCTTCGCTATATCCATCAACGTGTATAAACTTATCTCCTGATAAACTATGCCATGCGCTTTCCAATCCGTCATTACATATTTCTTCAACTAATGATACCACTCTTTATATGTATTATAAATACATTAACAACGATGATTATGAAGATGTGGATGATAAGGATATCATCTGTTTTATATGGACAATCTGAAGCTGAATGCTAGAAATGACGAACAGTTGTAGGGCTGTTAACAACCGTTCGCGACTTCAGCAACGCCATCTGGATGAATTTTGGTGTCATTTCGATGGTGCGTGGTGTGGAGTAAACAAATAATAAATAACATCAAATAGATTATTAATAACATTGTAATTAATATCCTCACGATTTAATATGTCTTCATCTGAGAAACCTAAATCCCAAATACCAAAACAGTCCACGTCATTATAACCACACCTAGTTAACTCTACATGATCAACGATAAATGACAAAAAAGCCTCAGTTGCACACATATAACGAAACATAATCAACCACAACGTACACAACATTTCTAATATTGATGATGCCTTCCTTAACACAAAAAGATATAAAATTACAAAAGAAACATTAATTTCAACATCGAACCCTAACTGGAATGAGAGTACCTATTTTTTAAAAAAATCTAATAACTAAAACAATTAGGAAAAATCAGGGGTGGTGGGCTTATTTTGAAATGTGAATTCGCTTAAAACGAATAAAAATAGCAACAGCCATATTGATTCTTGAAGACAGCTGGAATTTAACAGACGGCATGTTGTTGATGTGATCAACACAAACTTGTACATCAGATTCTCGCCGCTTACGTAGTTGAAGCGAACGTTGATGACAGTTGCAATTTAATACAACACGTAAATAAGTAAAATACATTCTGAAAGACATTCTGTTTCGATAAATCAGGCAATCCAAATTTAGCAGCAGAAAGAACATCAACTACAATAATACTTATCATTTTCATTCTTCTTCTTCTTCTTCTTCTTCTTCTTCTTCTTCTTCTTCTTCTTCTTCTTCTTCTTCTTCTTAATTTTATTATTATTATTATTATTATTATTATTATTATTACTATTATTATTATTATTATTATTATTATTATTATTATTATTATTATTATTATTATTATTATTATTATTATGTTGTTATTTTTCTTCTTTCTTCAAATTTTCTTCCATTTCTCGCCGAGTGTTTTCCGTACACCTAGGGCAGAGAAACTCGTTGCATGCATTCCCAGTTTACACACGCAAATTCACAAGTAAAACATGTATTTAAGAAAAAAAAAATCATGAATGGATGTTGTTTTCACAGCGATAATGCTTTTGTCAGTACATGAGTCGTTCTAGTTAGCACGATTTTTTGCACTTCCTGTACGGATGGTAAGCCTGGTATCATTTTCAAATAGGTTTCAGTACCTTTTTTTCTACCTTTTTTTTCATCATTCCTAGAGATCCTACAATCACTGGTATGGTAGTCGCCTTGAGGTGCCACATGTTTTCAATTTCTATTAGCAAGTCTTTATATTTACAGATCTTGTCAAATTCTTTCGCCGCTATATTATGATCAGAGGGAATACTCATGTCAATTAATAAACACGTCTTCTTTGTCTGATCTTTAATAATAATATCCGGTTTATTAGCTTTTATAGTCTTGTCGGTATGTACGGGGAAGTCCCAGAGAATCGATACATTTATCATTATTATTATTATTCAGTAGTTTTATTTTTATAACGTGCTTTCACTTCACTACCGAGCGCAGCTCTGTGCGCCTTGGGTATGTGCTGTGGTTTGTTGTGGTGCTCTTATGTTTACTGTATTGAAAGTGTTTTGCGTAGAATGTGTGCAGTACCCAGTAGTGCAATTTTCTGTATGTTATATATATTTGTAAGTCCTGCTATTATTATTATTATTATTATTATTATTATTATTCAGTAGTTTTATTTATTATTATTATTAGTATTATTATTATTATTATTATTATTATTATTATTATTATCGAGCTGTCTGAATCATCAGTACTCCGGACAACATTCTCATTGTCATTTCGTCCGTCCTCTTGTTCTGAGCTCAAATTCTACCGAGGTTGATTTTGCCTTTCATCCCAGTTGACATGAAGAAAATAAGTACCATTTGAAACAGTTGACTTTGCCACTCCCGCGAAATTTCCGACTTTGTGCCTTTAGCAGAAACGATCGTTATGTGTTTTTACTAATGACGCAGGGCCTGGAATTCTAAGGTTGGAGCATCGACGATCACATCCATCACACTACTGGCATGCTGTTTACTTTATTGACCTAAAAAGAATGAGATGAAGCCTCAACATCGACTGGAGAAAAGACAATATTATTGTTCACTGGAAAATATTTCCTATCGTGCATTGATCTGCTGGATCTGTCTCGGCGTGTGATTGTAAGAAACATACAAATTAAAATTAACTGATAATAGTAATATTATTATTATTATTATTATTATTATTATTATTATTATTATTATTATTATTATTATTATTATTATTATTATTATTATTATTATCCCATTCTACTGTGGATACAATGCCTCAAATTTTGTGTGGAGGTGACCTCGCAACTTTATTTCCGGCACGCCAACATTCGGCAGTCGACTATATGATTGCTAGTGCCCGTCTCCATTTTGTTTAGAAACAGGAAATTACGCCGTTTCCTTTGCATTACTGCTTGTGCTGGTACTCGCGATGTTAGAGTTGGTCTTGTGGCAGTGTTCTTCCAATCCTTCATAATGCTCACTGTTATCATTGTTCGCAGATGTTATTCGTATGGTGGTGGTTCTTGCTGTAATTTTTAGCAGTAGCCTCATAGTTTTCTCGTGTTTTGTTTGTTGGCGTTGTTTTCTCAAATGTTGTTATTGATGTTATTTGTACTGCATCTTCTGTCACTAAGTCTTACAATATCACCATCCTGTTCTACTGATAACTGGCTCTTCTTCTCTATGGATGAAAGTTATCGGTACCACATTTTACTTTTGAGCAACAACTGAAAGGCGTGTTTGCTAATGAATTCCCATCTTAACCCCTAAGCATTATAGATGAAAATATCTAACAAGATCGCTATGTTCATATTTTGTTTATCATTAAAACGATAACAAGTATGTTTAGTATATAATATTGTGTAACAACGAAAGAATAGGAACGAAAACATCTCAAGCGAGTGATGTATATTACGTATCGATAGACGAAAAAAAAATCAACGACAAAATCAATGATAATAATAATGATATTTTTATTTGCCATCAGGGCGAAGTATGAGGGATACAATACAAAGAGAGGCATAACGTGTTAGGGCTTACATATAATGGAATGATATAAAAAGATGGAAGTATACACAGTATACATAACAGCAAGTGAAGCATACATAGTATACAGTAATAACGAAGAAATTATGATGATCGAGGAACCCCACCGTTCAGGATCACCTTGAATACCATGGACAAATACCTTTTCCATCTCCTTTCCTGTGACTCGCAGGTCAACCATCTACCCTTGCTATTTTCTCAGCATTCACCCAGCTTTTCATAAATTCAATCGAGAACAGCACCTCCCTCTCCACTCTCACTGTCCTTTTCAAGTGAAACTTGAAAAACGTCGATGCGGGCTTTACGGAAAGTCTTATGCTCCTGTGATCATTCCTTTCAGCTTCAGCCCCCAGAAAAGCTCTTTCGCCACAGCAACCAGGGACCAAAAAAAACTGCTTTGCATGCCCGGTTGAAGGATGGCGGCGCGGTAACAGTCACTATAGGACCGGACGGCAGACCTAAGTATTTTCGGAATAACACAGCTAAACTGCAGCCCACCCCCGACTGACTAAGATGATAATACTTTGGAGTTTTCGAAAATAGTTGCAACAGTAAGTTTCCCCGGCAATTCTTGTCTCAATAATTGCTGTCACATAAATTTAGGGAATTGTGATCATT
>NC_142946.1:13384440-13401940 GCF_046866305.1 Octopus bimaculoides | reverse complement strand
TATGAATCCATGAATACATGTATAACATCTAAGGGTATATCCATTTGCCTTTGACGATAGCCACGAAATACAATTTTAAATTATTCAAATCTTTCTTTTTTTCTTCTCTGTACTGGGATGAGCGGAACTGTTGGTGGATCATTGAAACACTTCTGCGGATGCGGCTTCTTGACTGTGTGTTTGAAATTATCATGTTCTCTGATTATATAGGTAAAATAAGTAACAGAATATATTGACTGGTATTTTTGCTGAAGGCGTAAACGAGAGAACGAATGATATTCTGTTTCAATATCATACGCCCGAAAATATATGCTTTTCCTTTTATGTATCCTGCATCATCAAAACATCTCTAGACCTGCATACATATTGGTTCATGCTCTGTCTTCAAAAGGCTGGAAGTTAATTCTTGTCTTTGTGCAATTTCTTGTTTTACAGAAAAACAATAGAAAGAAACGTGAAAAATCCACATGCGGACATTTTCAGCATAGTCATTACACCTCGCAAAAAAATAGCTATGTAATTTATGCAACTTCTCACATTCAGGCACAATAAACGAATTTCAATGATTTAATTCAAGACGCCAAACGAGATGCTAGATTCGGAGGATGAGTACTCACAGAGAATCAACCAAATGCTTTGCAAATTGTAGTAGCAATGTAGTATGCATTATTGTTAACTTTGTGGTAAAAATATCTTCGCTTTCTTTCTACTTACTTTTCAAACTATGTTGTTTTGAACTTATGACAATTTTAAGAACCAATAATGTTCTACTCTCCATATACGTAACACCTTTTTTCTTGCAAAATTATATATTGATATGTTGAAAAGCAAGTTCTTTAACTGCAAGAAATACATAAAATTTAAACACCGGCATTCCTACTTTTCTCGAACAATTTATCTAGTATTTTTGGGCCGTCTAAGAGGAAGAATAAAAATAATAGTAGAACACAAGAAATAAGTTTGAGGAATTAAGATATTGAACAAAAGTATTAGGGGACGGTTATAATCTCTTATGACCAATCTAATGTATATAACCTGCACGATAAATTTCATACAAAATTGTCTCCGCAATAATACCTCCGTTTTTAATTGTGACAAGGCGAGACATTTTCAGAAATACATCAATAGATTTCTTCTGGGTTGTGAAACCAATACAAATCTATTTTATATTTTAGTGATTAATAATAGAAGACGTGGAGTACTACGCTTCAATTTTAGGTAGAGAAGCGAGGGATGTTCCGTTTAATAGAAAACGGTTGCGTTACAACTATATGAAAACATATCATGTACAAGCATGTACAACATAAAAATATTATATAAAACGTATAGACATTTGGTAAAGAAATGTTATATATACAGTGCTATTCCGGCTACTCTCACTCACTCTGTTTACTTTCCTCGTGGTCAGTACACATCAACTCTTACAAAATCAGTAACAAAGCCAATATAAAGTGTATAGATTACGAGAAACTATGGAGCACCGAAACACAACACATTGTTTTTATCATTCTCCCTCTATTTTCTCTTTTACATTTCTGTGGTAGAGCGTAGGCTCGAAACGTAAGACACCTTACCATTTTTCCCGAGCTTCAAGCCTGCGAGCTGGCAGAAACCTTACAACGCGGGCAAAATACTTAGAGGCATTCCATCTGTCTCTATACTCTGAGTTCAAATTCATATATATATATATATAAGAGAGTATTGTAGTTCGCTTGAGGCATTGTTTAGAAAGGTATAACAATGCACCATAGAACAAAAAAATGGGCTATATACCTGTTGTAACTTGGTTATCTATAGTCCGATGATATTTCGGAATTAGAATTCCTTCTTCAGATCTTATTTGCTGGAGGCTCTGCTATAATATAATATAATATAATATAATATGATATAATATGATATAATATAATATGATATGATATAATATTATATAATATAATATAATATGATACGACATAATATAATATGACATAATATAATATAATATAATATACTATGATATAATATAATATAATATGATATGATATGATATGATATGATATGATATGATATCATATGATATGATATGATATGATATGATATGATATGATATGATATAATATAATATAATATAATATAATATAATATGATATAATATAACGTGTCGAGAAAGGTGACCAATAGCGTCAGTATCATGCTTCAGAAAGTAAAGGACTGTACTGGGATGCATTTGTTCGGTAAGAACTCTTCAAAGCTGTGCACCAGCATAGCATTAGTCTTACGGAAGAAACGACTGAAAGAGAAATGATTATGTACCAGTGAATAAAAGGAAACGAAGCGTCGAAAGAAATATTCCACATAAAAATGATTATTTTAAATGTCGATCTTTATGGATATTTATTCATCACAAAGAAATTAAATTAAATAAAACACGTCTATAATGATGATATACGATAATCGCTACACACCCCTTTATTATGCAATGCAATATAGTTCCTTAAGTCAAGTGGACACGCATATATAAATTGGTTTGTAAGCATTTACTTAAACATATTAAACGAAATATTAATAATATATCATATAATTTAAGTGCTGTTTATGGATAGTAACTCGTAAGTACTGATTTCATTTAGCATTTTATTCATTAGTGTAATTGATTTCGTATCCATTGTAAATTGCTTTACTATATTTTCATTTGCAAATATTCCTGCTACTAGAAATATTACATAACAAAAGTTGCTAAACGTATGAACATAGTTGTAAAATTCTCTCAGAGGTGTTTTGACTTATAGAGAGGGAGAGAGAGAGAGAGTGCAATACAAAGAGAGAGAAATCGTGTCTGTGCGTGCGTGTGAGGCTGTGTCATGTGTGTGTGTGTTACGGTATATTCGAGACAATATGATGCTGCGTCCGGGCATTTCCTTACTGCTGGCGGATGGCCCGTTGCAAGACTCAGAAGACAACCTTCCAACGAATGTGTGTGGTGGCACTTTTCATTACTAGTGAACATTTTACATTGCGGGAGTGCAATTCCTACCTCATCGTCTTTTAAGCACATTTTTACGACACATAGACGTAGCGGTCTGTTCTTACATTGCGGTCTGCACACAGCACTAGAAAAACTACAAATGAATAAGACAACTTACTTCTTGGTCCGTGAGTCGCTCTCACACAATCCGACAACTACTAACGTAACTCCCTAACACTGGACCACGCATGTTTACTTCATATGTAATTCATATAAAATAATGATTACTGAAATTACTTTTAATATTAACCAAAACACCCCAAATTGCTAGCACTCCAATTTATATTAAATATCTAACGCCGGTGGAAGAGGAAACAACTTTGCTGCACTGACTCTGATTGCTTATGCACTGTATTCAAAATGAACCTGACGTCCCATCTGCGTTTTATCCTTTCCTGTCAATAAAATGATGCACAAGATAGGTAGAGATGTCGAGAGTGTCGATTACCTCCGTGCATTTAAAAATTCTCTCCAAGAACCTAACTTAGAAAATATTATACATAGCATTGACTTGTTTGTGATGTTAGATGAAATAATAACTCCATACAAAAAAAATCACGTTAAAATAATATTATTTTCATTGTAGTTTTCATTTATTCATTATATTGAAAGATGTGACTTAAAGTGCACGTAAACACATTTACACTAATGCATTGAATGAAAGCCTGATAACACAAATGTGTTTTTGTTTTGTATTTATAAATTCAAATTACAAGCACAGTGAATTGATGCATTATAGTTGAAACAAAGGAATACTCGTTTCCCATGGTACATTAGAAATATAACATGAACAAAAAATATATGCTAACTTCAAAGAAAACACAATAAAAATTGCTGTGTTATGAACAAATGAATATAGAACTTCTTTTTAAGAACATTTTCGAACATTTTAAACTTTTAAATTCAATTTTAGACTTTACGGTATTCCTTGTGTTTGTGTTTATGTTTCTTTTCTGAATGGCACAAGTACAAAAGAAATGACTTAATTGCCAAGAGAACTAATTAGCTCCCTAGGACAGACATAAGAAGATAACTCCATTTGAAGCTTAAGATGATAAACCTTTCACATTGAAAGCTACAATGTAAAAGATGAATATCCACTCAAAGTGAAATAAACAAGTAATCCTAAAAGAAATTAAAACCAAGGAGCCGTTGCAGCAGTTTCAATTTAAGGAATTGTTACAATTTTTTTAATGAATGAGTAATCTATTTTTTTAAAAAAAGGCATTTACACTATTCCTCAACTAGGATCTCAGGACTGTTTTGCTATGTAAAAGTCTTATTTGATCTTTCACTCCTAAATGTAATAAATATAAGATATCCTACACTTTCATGGTATACAACCGAATACAAATAATGTGTTAAGTGCACACACACACACACGGATACCCACGGACATACACACGTGTATACATATATATTATTTTCTTTTCTAATCTAGGCACAAGGCCCGACATTTTGGGGGAAGGGTTCTGTCGATTGGATAGAACTCAATACGCAACTGGTACTTAATCTATCGACCACGAACATTTGAAAGGCAAAGTCGACCACGGATCGTAAAGACAGACGAAATACCGCAAAGCATTTCGCCCGGCGTTCTAACGATTTTGCTACCTCGCCGCTTTCTACATACATATATATTGCTTTTCATAAAAACGAAAAGATGCTTTCACCATTCCATTTCTTTTTACATAAACAACTCGTGCAGGTTAACAATAATAATTTGATGAGTGCACACAATTGTTACTGCATGCATGTATGATATTTTCAGCCATAAATATTTTTGCAAAACTGTCGTATGTGAGTCTTACTACACTTTTGAAATGTGATAAAGTGTTGTAGTACGCATTTGACAATTTTCATATCTGGCTTCTAAAGCAGACCAAAAGAACTGACTATGGCAACCAACATTTAAGAATTGGAAAAAACGCATTTGAACAAATTTGGACATACGAAAGTTTAACATAATATCATACTCTTTCTAGCATGTAAAGTGTCCTGTCAAAGGCGTCGCCTTTGATTGTCTTTCCGGGGGTGTATTTATATATATTCATCGAGTCACATTCACTAATTTTCAGAAATAGAAATATTACCTTACCAAATAATAGCTACAAATTTAGCTTTCTCTTTTTCATTCCACACTTCCTATTCTTTCCGTTCATCTTCTCTATCTATCTGTCATTCACTTTCTATTCGTTTATACCTCCATTACTCCTTTCATTCATTTTATCTCTTCCTTCACTCTCTTTCTCCTCCAATGACGTCTTAGCAGTGTTTGAAAATTACTAGCGTTCCCTCCCCACCTTAAGTTTCCATATATATATATATATATATATATATATATATATATATATATATATATATATATATATATATATATATATATATATATTATACATTATATATTGCAGTAAGTAATTCTCAATTTCTTAGACGCTTATGTAACAATTGGCTACCTTGTTACTGCTCCTATGGATCTTTCCTTTCAAATGTATCATATATATATATATATATATATATATATATATATATATATATATATATATATATATATATATATATATATATATATGATAAATTTATATATATATATATATATATATATATATATATATGTGTGTGTGTGTGTATGTGTGTGTGTATGTGTGTTTGTGTGTGTGTATGCGTGTGTTTGAGTATAAGTAGTGCGACCGATGATGTTGACTATAACTTCAAATTATTGCCGAGTCTTAAAATTAAATTACAAAGCAGGTATAGGTGACAATGCACAGAACAAGATGTATCATAGTTTATCTCCCTAAGATAGCAGTAATGAATGTTGAACATTGGATAGAGAGCGAGAAGGGAGTCAATTAATATACAGTTCTGTTATGATGATTCTATTCCAGATGATATGTGCATCTCGCTTATTTCCGTTTGTAACATGTATATGGTTTAAAATTCGAACGATATCTTTCTGTGCATGTATGCAAATGTGTATGACGATGCGTTTAATTTTTAAACGTGTAGCAGCAACTTACGTAATATCAATTGTGCGAAGACAACTTTATCATATTTGTACAAATAGTTAATGTTTATTGGAATTCCTTAAAAAGGAATTAGCAAACATTGTAGCATTATAAGACGTAGAATGCAGTTCTGTAACAGAAATTAATATATTCAGATAATAAAAGACACACCACATTGTCCATTTATCTCATAAGAAAAAAATCATATTCAATAATTCAGTTACGAATTCAAATGTTCTAAACACCTATGACATTTCAATTTACTATATATACATATGTGTGCGTGTTCATGCATATATGTGTGCATTTGTCTATTGTTTTATTTTTTTTATAGATTTCAGCTCAACGGTGTAGCCATGCTGGAGCACATCTATGCATACATACATGTATTATACATTTCTATAAAAGTGTTATCATTTTGTTCAGAAAATATTTAAAAGAACTAGTACAATATAAATTGTTAATCATTTGAAGACGCATTTATTTGGTCATATTGCGGTGTCGTTTGTTGTTACGTTGTTGCTTAAAATGTCTATGTTGAATGGTACAAGGCATCCGTGGGTTTATACATGAAGCTTTAAATTTCGACATGCACTAAATGCAATTATTTTAATTACGTGTTAATTACAAGTTAAGCAAATTACGTTTAATTACAAGTTAAGCAAATGTTTATTAAGCCATGTCGTAAATTTTCACTAAAATTGATGATTATTCTTGGAGTTTTTTGTGAATAAAAGTTTGGTAGCTTTAGTGACAGGACATGCTATTGGGCATGTAGGTTGGGACTGAAAATACGAAACCGCATCCTTTTCAATCGCATCAGCAGGTTTTATTTGTCACTTTACGTTATTAGCGGGCGATAGTGTCTGGCCATTACACAATATCAAAGACATTTTTAATACGAGGCCAAACAAATCAAATAAATCTATCAATTTACGAATATATTGAAATTTTTATAGAAAGTGTGTATATGTAAATGCAATGAAGATATTAGCATTTCGTGAATTTATATTTTTATCAAACGAATTTAAACATCTGAGAGAAATTTTATAACATAAAAGACATTATTGCAAATATTACTGAATATTTGGTGTTGAAAGTGTTCATTTTTTATTTCATTTTCTATGAGAACTTAATATTAACTAATAATTGATACCAAAATTATTAAATTCAAATGTTATATATTAAGTTCTGAAAATATGTTCATACGTTTCGCATAAAATTTACATATAAATGCATTTCAGAAATCATTTATGCGTAATCAATTGCATTTTTTTTTTTATATGTATATCGAACGTAACCTCACATATGTAACGAATGTGAAATCAAAATATAAAGCTATTTGTATACAATTGCTAAACATACCGAAGAAGTAGCAAAATAATTCTATCATATATTATGCAGTTATCAGAAACGTTCCACAGTATTCGTAATTATTTGACGAATTCGGTATAGTCATTTCTACGGAATATATTAGTATGCCAAAAATTATGGAACGCCCTTGAATAACAGAAACCACATGAATTCATTACTTTTCTCGAATCTATATTAATTGTTGAGCTGAGATGACCAAAGAAATATAATTATATATAGTGTCCATACTTCCACCTTAGCATATATTTGTAGCTTCTATGAACAAACACGTGGCATGTGTCCACCGATCCCAGAATAGGTGTGAATAACTAAGATATGTCTTTCAAAAAATACAGTCAGTTATGTCTCCTATATATGCCCAAATCCTATCCACAAAAGACCGATTTTTTAAAATTCATTTGCAATGAGAACTATGTGAAATACAGTTTCAGTAACGTCCCTTTTATTTGCATCTTTATGAATAACAATGTCTGATATACAATAGTAATTTTAAAAGCTCTTGTTCTGCATGGTAACACTTCTTTGCCGCAGGAAAATTATTTTTATTGAGTCCATACTATGAAATGTGGTGAGCTGCAAGTATTCATAAAACGCCGAGAAAATGATTAACGACATTTCTTGCATCTTTCAGTTTCAGTTTCAAATTTTGCCGACGTGTATTTTACATCTTGGTGTCGATACAACACAAGTTATTTGCAGGACCTATGCTAACATTTGGAGGATGTAAGACAGTAAATTGGCAGACCCATTATTAAGTCCAGTCAAAACGTTTAACGGCATTCCATCTTTCTTTACTTCTTAGTTCAAATTCCACCGTGTTTAACTTTACATTTGACACTTTCAGGTCCCATAAGATATGGACCAGCTGAGCAATATTATATATATATATATATATATATGTGTGTGTGTGTGTGTGTGTGTGTGCGTGTGTGTGTGCGTATGTGTGTGTGTATGTGTGTGTGTGCGTGTATGTAAATGAATGAGACTGAATGTGTATGGGAGGTGCAGCACGGTACGAACAATTACACATTGCCTCGCCTTACTAATTTAGTCTGCAATAAATATTCACCTTCAAATAATATATACTTACTACGGGGTGATTGACACTTTTCTATTCCCTTTTAAAGTATCTCAATAAACTTTCTCCACGCTAAGCGGTATAGTCCTGCCAGTACAGACAACAGTGAATCCAATTTAACATAGCTTATAGAGACAAAACTTTGACTGCTATAAATATAGTAGGACAGGAATGTAACCGCTGAAGTCATCCATACTGTCTTCTAAGCTGAGAATTTAGTCGACGTTGGATAATAAAATTTATCCCACTCTATGTTTTAATTTACGTTCGCTTTTTAATTTTACACACACGCATCCGGAGATTAACTCCTATAGGCATGACTCTGAACGAAATGATCTTATTAGCAATGACAGCTTTCTCAATAATAAATTAAATGTTTTGTGTCTGTTATATTTCAATATATATATACTCTTTTTATCTCAAACTGAATTTCTACAAGAAAATTTATAATAAATTTTCTCTTTCAATTATATAACGAAAAATTAAATATATAGATTATTGCTTGCTCTGAGAAAGCGCGCACTAAGTTTGTTGCAAATCAAATTGATTATTTCTCTTGATATATCCACATTCTGTCAATTTAGTGTCGACATTGAGATATTTCCAATAAAACACGCTCTTGAATTCATCAGAGCAGATTTGATTTATTTGGTGTATTTCCCCTCCTTTCTATTATTCCGTATTTTATTCCCTTAGTCATGCATTTGCAGTTGTATGTGCTTAAATTAAAGGTCAACATCGAAAAAATGTTAACATCCAAGCGTATTCTTTTATATTTATGTTTATTTTATTTTGCTTTATTTTACACACATTTTCACACCTTCCAATGATTGAGAGTGTGTATTGCTTTCAGTGGGAATCATTCTGAAGTCCTGCAGTCAATGATGAAATTATTGAGTCATTCTGTTTGAAATCAAGTTTTCTTATTCAATTGCTGATTTCAATCATATCCGCTGGAAATGTGTGTGAAAATTAGGTAGCACATAATAATGTACCACGGCAAATGTTATTCAAATTATATCGTAATCTATATACAAGAATTCAAAATCATCTCAAAACTCTATTCTGATAATAGCTATGGGATAACAAACATGATCTTGCGGTAGATATAGCAGAAATATAGATACAAATTTTTAAATTATTTCAAACTTTACTTCAATAAATTACTGCTTTATGCACCTAACACTTGTTAAAATCTGGTGTCATCTTCAGCACAAAATGACCAGATATATATAAATACCCAGGAATTCCAAGAGAGAAAGCACACACATACTCACACATGACGTCTTTCAGGCACATAATATGTGTTACCATACAATGGCGATCCACACAAGAGGACACATTAATGCAATCTATCACACATATACACATATACACACACGCGCGCGCGCGTGGGATCGAACGTATTCATGTACGAAGGGTGCATGCACTTTCTCTTCCACACTTACTCCTCTGCCGTCGCACGTTTTGGCGCTCACGTTATAAACAACACATGCATTTCCACTGCATACACATTTACATCAACGTGAGGACGACCCGGAATAGCCTGGATATGTTGTGGAAGTGGATATCGACAAAAGCAGTTTGATATATATATATATATATATATATATATATATATATATATATATATATATATATATATATATATATATATATATATATATATATATATATATATATATATATATATATATATATATATATATATATATATATATATATATATATATACATATATATATATATATATATATATATATATATATATATAACCAATTTATTGACGAACCGAATGAGTAAAGGAACAATCAGGTACTTAATTGAAAAACAGCTAGTAACTTGAGGAATAAAAAAAGTAGTTACATAGCAGCATTGTGTGTGTTTATTATAAACCATTATTACTCTACATACACATGACTGTGTGTTTTAGTGTATATATATATACATATATATATATATATATATATATATATATATATATATATATATATATATATATATATATATATATATATATATATATATATATATATATATATATATATATATATATATATATATATATATATATACAGGAGAAAAGACACACGCACAGGCTCACACACATTATCATGTCTGTTTGGATAGGACAATTTCGAGTACGCAAAACTTCTCTATTTGACTGCATTGACTGTACGTTTATGTTTATTGCACACTGTTACATCGCTTCCGACAAAACTTATAATTTTCTGCTCATATTTTGAATTAATTTACAGTATATACATTACGCTTTGTACAGTTTCTGGGGATTTGCATAAGTTTTATAAATAATTGCTAAGGATATATTTGTAACAGGTTATTATTAGAATATTCTTCAATAATGAATCTATGAATGTTATATTCTATATTCATGGGAAATTATATAATTATTTTATGTAAATCACAAACTGAAATTTTCGGAGTTATACGATAGGTTTTACTCACGTATTTAGAACTCAGCACTAAATTATTTACTAAAATTATATTCAATCTCTCCCAGTTGATATATGTTAATGATATCCTTCATAATGTAATACTCAATAGCTAATTTTCAGGAAAGTATTTCTTTTTTCAAACATGGCTAATATCTTTGCGTCCGTTTGTGTTGATTTAATCACTGCACACATGAATTCTAGCTGAATGTGCTAATCCTGTCATTTGATCTAAATTCTAAATGTCTCTCGCTTCGTCATATTCCTTGACTGAAGTTTATATATATATATATTCTACACTGACTCAGGATCTAAGCATTATCTCTCTCTCTCTCTCTCTCTCTCTCTCTCTCTCTCTCTCTCTCTCTCTCTCTCTCTCTCTCTCTCTCTCTCTCTCTCTCTCTTTCTCTCTCTATCTCTCTCAATCTCTCTCTCTCTGTCTCTTTATATATATATATATATATATATATATATATATATATATATATTTCTGCTATATATGTACCCAGATATGCACCTATACATACAGGTGGATGTCGGTATGCACATACCTGTACGTATATATGCATATACTCATTTACTTTTGTTTATATATATATATATATATATATATATATATATATATATATATATATATATATATATATATATATATATATATATATATATATATATATATATATATATATATATATATATATATATGTTCATATATATGATATTCCCACTAAAATTATGTATCAATATTTAAATATTGTTTCCGATGAAATTTTCACTAAGGAATCCACTCTTTCTTCTATCAAAAACTGTCTGCATATGCTTTGAATACACATGGTTATATACAATCATGATTTTTCTGAACTTATCAATAATTATCAATTTATTTCACTGTCAAATGTTAACCTGTTTAAACACAAACCCCTCTTAACATTTTGTAAACATACTGTATCACTGTATCACATTTTCTCATCATACGCTATCATACCATTTTAATACATTTATGTTAACTATATTTAACGCCACAAGGCTTACTGAAAGCCTTACATATTATTTTGAAAATCATTATTTTAAGCAAAGAGAAACCGGTCGAGAAAGCTCTGAATTTTGGAATACACTTCCCTATATATTTCCACTCATGCCGTACCTTCCAACTTTACGTTGTTAAATATATATATATATATATATATATATATATGTGTGTGTGTGTGTGTGTGTGTGTGTGTATGTGTGTGTGTGTGTATGTGTGTCTGTGGGCGTGTGTGCGCGTGTATATATATATATATATGTATCGGTATATGCGAGATATATGTGTATGTATATGTACGTTTATCTAAATATATATGTGCTCATAAACGTAAGGTTATGTTTATGTGTGTGTAGATTAAGTTTCCAATCACATAACATTTTCTTTGAGTACGTACATATATATTTATGTCGATCTTTTATTTCACTTCTCACAGAATATATAACTTGCAGGTTAAATGTGCGAAACCATTTTTGCATAAAATATTTTGTAATGTATACATAAGCATTTGTCAACCTTGTTCCATTTGCATTTCGATAATAATTTCGACAATCATCCTAGCAGAATATTATTAGAATATTCTTCAGTAATGAATCTATAATGTCATATTCTAGAATCATGGGAAATAATATAATTATATTATGCAAATCAAAATTGCAAGTTTCAAACTTATCCGAAAATTTCAGTCATGTTTTGGGTAGCCAGAAATAAATGATGTTACTAAATTATATTTATTTTTCCCAACATGGTATATGTTATAGTTATTATTATTTTAATGCAATATTTAATTTCCACATTTCGGCAAGAACTTCTTTTCACATATATTACATTTCTTTTACATACTTATGTTAATTTGATCAATACATTCTCGATCATTCAATTATTCCAGTTTGTCGGACTAAATGTCGAACGTATTTCTGCCTCTCATTATCTCTATGTATAAGTATATATGGGCATGTGTGTGCATGGTTCAATATATATACATGTATTTATGGAAGTTGTTTCGCATATTTCCTATATAGATGCATATATATGTGGCGTATGTGTGTGACCGTGCGACCTTGTGTAATTATATATATATATAGAGAGAGAGAGAGAGAGATATATATATAAATATATATATATATATATATATATATATATATATATATATATATATATATATATATATATAGATATGTATATATAGATAAATAGATAGATAGATAGATAGATAGATAGATAGATAGACAGATAGATAGATAGATAGATAGATAGCTATAGCCGCAGGCGTGGATGTGGTGTGAGCGGTCTTCTTCTTAGCCATATGGTTCAGTGTTCAGGCCATCACATTGCAAGTGATTTCTCCAATAGCCTACTGGACACCAAAACTTTGTGAATGGATTCGGGATTGGCTAAACATGTTCCAAAACACAGTGGATATAATAAAATATTGAATAAAAATTAGGCTCAGACCAGCCTTCACTAATAGCAAAACGTCAACATAGCCAAGCTTTAACACACCGCTAGTAACTAAAACAGTTATCATGTAAAAAATGCAACAACAATAGTAACCATAATAATAATTATAGATCAACAAATAGCAAGAATGCCGACATAAGCGAACAAACCATATGTAATCTAACTTGGTATCAGGATAGGAACTATTGTTAAATAATCCATGAAAGGAAGCCTAACCCTGGAAGAAGATGTGAATTGTAGAAAGCGTAGTACTCAGAATTTTTTCTCGAAAAGTGTAATAACTCACATGAGATTCTGGCTGACAATAAGCACAAACACTCCCATGGTGGTGGAATTGATTGTCATTGAAGGATGGCTTTCAATCGGGACCAGAAGTTATTTTCTTAACCGAACGTTAAGAGTAAATTTCCGAGTTGCCGTACCTACGTAATCACCAGTAAACACATCCAACTCTTCCTCAATCCTCGGCATATTCCCAAATACTCTGTAATATTCGTGTTGAAGCTTGGGACGTTAAATTCGAAATGTAAATGGCGCCGATCTCACACTTTATATGCATATATATAGACGCAGACGTACGCACGCACGCACACGCACGCACACGCGCACACACAGACACATACACACACACACACAAACACATACACAAACACACACAAACACATATATGTCTATATATGTGTATATATATGCAAATATATATATATATATATATATATATATATATATATATATATATATATATATATATATATATATATATATATATATATATATATATATATATATATATATACATGTATACATGTATGGAAAAAGAAATGAAGAAATAATTTAATTTAAGAGCGATTAATTAAATTTAAGTAAAAGTATAATTATTTTGATACAATGATTCAGCTTGTATGTGCCGTACAGAACCTGTGCAGACGTAATTTAAATATTATTAGACTTGCTCTATGCATGGCTTATAATTTATAATATTTAATTCTTCTAAATTTCTACCTTTGTTTCATTTTGACAATTATATGTAGTGATTAATTGATTGTATCAAGAGATATTTTCTTTATGTATGTATTACATAATTACTTATTTGACCCGAGGATTGTGAGATTGCACAATTTGCCGAAGACACTTGTCTCCAGGTAATAGGTATAGATATATAGCAGGAAAGGGTATTTTATATCGTAATAATAATACAACTTTCTAAATATTCAACAAGATACACTCGTAGATCGTTGGATATAATAAATAATGATATACCAAACTCACTTCTAAACAAATATACACATATACTCTTAAGTGTGTGTGGGTGTTTGTTTGTGTGTATGTATGTGTCAGTGAGAGAGAAAGAAAGAGAGAGTTTATGTTTTTGTACGTGTTTATGTAAATGAGTGTACGTCAGAATGTATCTATGTGTAAATGTATGTTTGTATAAATAACGTTTAGTATATTAATTCATGAAATCATCAATCATTGAAATGCATGAAATCTAGAATTTCTATTCCAACACATATCAAATGAGAAATACGAAATAATATTTTAAGAAAAGGATTCTGTCTTATTAAAAAGAAAAAAAAAAGAAACTGTGCATATATTATGATCCAAATATCGGGAGGGGAATATTGGGGGAATGGCACTAAGTAGGAAAATATATTTAATACATAGTATATGCGCCTGTAAATGTATCAATTAACGTCTGAAGCAATATTACAATCAAAGATTGATTACGCTTGAGAGGCGTTCGAGAAAAAGAATAGATTCTGACAAATTTAAGAAATAACTTACTTCAAATATTGATAAGTTTAATATGATTTACAAACGTTAAGTACTCAAGTAGAGAATTAAGCGTGGTGAGAGAAAGTGGCTGATTGACTTACTGTATACGATGGAAATTTACTTGTTTACAAACTAATGAATGGAATTACAGATTCAGCAAATGAAATTGCAAATGCTCACTTGCATGCAGAATGGAAAACCAGATTTAATAAATATAAACAAGTACGAAACGACTCTGGTATGTCTTCATTATGCATTCTAAACTAAAGAGTACTTGCATTGCTGCTCCCGAATTCTTCAGCAATTAGACAATAACGCAATTCGATCTTTGATATTTTGAATAATAATTTACACATATATACATACATAGTCATATTTCATTCATTTTCCGAATTACTTGACCGACCTGAATCTATAAAAACTTCTTCGTATGGGTGGTGGGTAAAAAGAGTATTATATATATATATATATATATATATTATATATATATATATATATATATATATATATATATATATATATATATATATATATATATATATATATATATATATATATATATATATATATATATATATTCTTAGATGTTGTCTGTGTGGCTGTACACATATCAATATATTCACGCATGAATATATACATGTTTATATACGTATATAGGTATATGCACCGATATTTGTGTACCTGTGGATATATGCATATGAGTATATGCGTGAGTCTTTGTATATGTATATATGCGTACGGATGCAAATATGTATGTGTGTACATGCATATGAGCGTACATGCGTATATACAAATTTGCATAACACCATTTATACATTATAAACGAATATTCCATTTTTAAAGTAAAAATAAACTTAATTATTTATATTTAAATTACCTCAATCATCTCTATGCAATTTCTTCATGTATTCTTCTAATACTATTTACCTACTGTATTTTATCTCAACTGTAACTCTAAACTCTTCGCCGGAATATATAACAATACAAGTCATAAACCGTATAATTCGGTCTGGTATTAAGAATCAATAAACACATAAACAACATCTAAGGGTAGATATTACACTTATATTTGAGAAAATACAAGTCTTGTTATTTTCATGTCAAGACTTATTGTTCTCTATGGTAAAACACAATGAATTCTGCGGTGAAACTAAAAAGCTGGTGTGTAGAGCGAAAGTAATTGATTTCACTCTGCCTTTACACCGAAAAATATAAATCAAATATATGAATCCATTTATGAATTTGTGCGCTCGCTTGCATTATGTTCCCTATGTGAAATTAAAGATCTCAGTATATTTATATTGGTTCTGTAGGTAAATCTGCAAATTCTCATGATGAACAAACCCAGTATTGTAGCAATGCTGTCAAGTGTGGGTCTATGCATTACTAAAATATGGCGGAGGGGTATACAATGATAGTTAACGTAAGTTTATGTCTACAATCAAAGAACAAGCCCTGACATCATGTTTGTAGACCGGGCGTTTATAAGGACGAAATGGTTCAAAATCTAGGTTTGAGACTGATTATAAAATACTTTTATTTCTTAGCTTTTCGTAATGCCCTTCTTCGGAATATTGTTTTTCATATATATGTATCGTTCTATGCTACTTTACTTATTTTTGCTAGAAAGCTTGGAGATTTGTAAATGAAAATTTATAGCTAATATTACTAGTACTACCACTATTTTCATTATTATTATTTTTATCATCATTATTATTACTATTAATATTCTTATTATCATTGTTCTTAATATTGCTGTTGTTGTCGTCAGTATAACCATCATCATTTTCACTACAACTTCTATGACTACATTAATTTCGCCGTAAATTATTTCGTAAAGAGGTATTGTATGACTCATTATCCTTTCTTGTATTTAACACACCAATATATTAATACTTCAATGACATTTATGATCTCTCGATTTAATTAAAAATGATATTTCATGTTTTCAATTACTAGATTATCTAAAACGAGACAAACATTAATAATGTAAATATTTCAAGTTGTATACAATAAAGGATAAGAGAAGTTAGAATCGTACCACGGTGTATCACCCTCTGCAATGTGTATGTATTTATGTATCAATTGGCTCGCACACACGGAGACACACATACACACAAATACATTCAAAGATACACGCACACAAACGTACGTAGACATTTATACACAAGTATACAGGGTGTTCTAATAATATATACACAATTGAAAGCTTATAAAGTCAGTTTTATTAAAATACAATTCATTTTCAAAACTAAATAGATGCTACGGACAAAATATTTTATGAATACACATTCTCAAATAAATTACTGTTATACTTTGGAA
>NC_142946.1:13371940-13376940 GCF_046866305.1 Octopus bimaculoides | reverse complement strand
TGTTGGAGAACGCTTTTTTGATCCCTTTAATATAATTATGGATGTTTATAAATTCAGTATTTATATATATTAATGTGTGTATATAGATATATAAATAGATAGATATATAGATATAAATAGGTACGTACACGCATAAATGCATGGATATACACATACTTTCACAAATCTAAATTGAGGTTGGCAGACACGCTTAGATATATATTGCGATTTTACCAAATATTCGCATTCTTCGCTTATTTCGAGAAACTTGTCAATAAGTTAATAATCGTTTATTATTAACAGAAAATTAATCACCTCCAGTTACACCTGTTTCAGTTAATTCTTAGTAAATATTAAATGTATATACATATGTCCTGAGCATAATATCTTCAGAGAGAAAATATATATATTTGCCTTCTTTATTTGTGTTCATGTATTCATAATATTAGACTGAATGAGAAGGTATATGATTTGTATTGTTTTATGTTCGGGTGAGTTGTTTACCGGTTGATTGGCGATGAGATAACGTTAGTAAATAGCATTTCAACAATAAATAAATACATTAATTTGAGATGATAGACGAAGTTTAATTATAAATAAGGTAAGTTCATATTTAATAAAACATTGAAATATTCGGGCATAATGTACTAGCAACGTCCCCCCCCCCCATTTTTGGGACGGTTTAATTTGTTTTCGTAGTATTTTTTTTCACCAAATACTTGAGCTACATAGAAGGATTATGAGTTAACACGGCAATGTATGACTCTGATTAAACTAGGATAAAAAAAAATGAAATTGAAATCAGGTTATGTTGGAAGATATTGCATTTTAATGATCATAGAACATATATGATTGTTTAAAAAACGCTATAACGTCAATAGCCAGCTGGAGGAGATGTCTCCCTGAGGCCACAAGCTACAGGGCATCAACACTTAAGGGTTAGCGACATTTAAGAGGAAAATACACTCCACGATTTCGTGAAGCTACTGCTTAAACCTAGCTCGCAGAATTATTATATATACAATTATCTTAAAAGAATCAGCCGAAATGTCTGTCTCCAGCACTAAAATACTATTGATTGCTACTGGACACCAACGCCATCAGTGCCAACAGCAGCTGCATCCAAAAGAACTACGTCATCAAAAGAATGAGCAGATGGATAGATCTATACAAGAACATCAGCAGTAATTACCGTTTCCTCTCACGTGAAAATCGATAACATATACAATATCATCGCAACTGAGCGAAGCCTCAGCTGCAACATTCGACCATGTTAGACATATGCAACTAGAACGGAATCTGGTGAAAATGAAATAAAATTACATAATAAAATTTGTGGTACAAACCTTAAAACGAAATGATGAGAGAGGGACACTAAAGACAAGAAACTATCACGTGCCAACACGCTCTACACCAACGTAACTACAGACATTTGAACACTAGAAAGGCAACCCACATTACAAACACCTCAACAAACGAAAACATATATTAATCCAGACCAACAATATGAAGAGCACAACCGAGGCATCTTTAATGAATGAACAGAAAGAATAAGGGTTAAGAATGATTGCATTATTAACAGATAATCTAGATATTTCTATACGATATTTTACACAACGAAATATGTAAGCATACATACATATATATGTGGGAGTGTCTGTGTTTGTCTGCCTGTGTATGTGTCGGTCTATGTGTGTATGTGTGTCTGTATATATATATATATATATATATATATATATATATATATATATATATATATATATATATATATATATATATATATATATATATATATATATATATATATATATATACATTTTATGTACCAGTGTTTGATAAAATATACATTATTTGCACAGATTAAATGAAGTAACCTACACGTATTAAACATGTCAAACATATTTTAAAATATATCTGGTATTAGACAAACATCATAAATAATATTCTAGATATTATTATCGGCGTTGAAAATAGTGAAAGCAAAAATTACAGGGAGAGCTGTCATAACTCAAATGTCTATATTTGTAAATGAGTAAGTCATTAGTAGAAGGAAAATACATTAAGATGTAAGTGAACAATCAATTTATAAACAAGTAATATTAAGCTGGTGTTATTAATAAACTTGTGATATTAATACTCATTTAAGAAGAATCTTAACATTTAGTGAAATGTATAAAAACAAATTGTTGATTTCACATTTTGGTACACGGCCAGCGAATTCGGGAATGGATGATGTTGATTGTATTGACATCCAGAATGCAACTGGTACTTATTTTATCGACACCGAAAAATGAAAGGCAAGCACAAACTCGTCGAAATTTGAATTTAGAACGTGATAAAGGACGAAATGCCATTAAGTGTGCTGACAATTCTGCCAGCCCTTCGCCTTTTAAATCATAAATATTACTCACATAGAATAATATCTTTCCGAATTCGTTTATGGTAGAAAATGTATCATTCAACGGATAGATAAAAAGTATTTACTATATATTAAAATGCTGAACGAAGGGATAAATACGTGTAGTATATGTATATACATGTAGTTGCATGTAAACATTTAATTTGTCTCAATAAATCTGAAGTCTCTTTCGATTTCGATTTTTGTTTGAGTACGCATATGTTTATCCATTCTTCGTTACTTTTTTTTTAATTTTCTATATTCAATACTTACCATTCTTTTGAAATACATGAAGAGGACTCGTTCAGTTTAAAAAAAAAAGTTGTTTTTTATTATTCACATTTTAATTCAATATTTCAAACATATTTCATTTTTTGTAGCTTATTTGTTTCTATTACACGATTGCCCATCTAGTGTTTCGATCTTGGTTAATGTATCCATATATACGCTTCAGATTCGATTTCCATTCCAGTATAAATTTACATCATTTATTTTATATTCCTTCCACACAGTAGCAGGCAAATCATATATATGTGTGTATGTGTGTTCGTGGGTGAATGTTTATGAGAGTGTGTGTATGCATGTGTTTCTGCGTCCGTGTGCTTGTGACGATCAGTATGTAGCCTGTCTGTGTATATGTGTATTTCGGATGGCTACGGCATATTTTTGTCGTTGCCATTAATAATTTCACGAATTACGGTATTACGGAATACAAATTGATATAATCTATCTAATACTATAATGGATTATTTCGATTTCCGATTACAAAATCTATCATAAATATCCACACAAGTCCTCTCTATTTCTCCATCGCCATACATCTACACATCTCTCTGTAGAGACACCTACATGTCTTTGTGTGTGTGTGTGGCTGAGTTTGTATGTACAGTGTATATAGCCATATATACAAATTGGTGGATATAAAGAGAGAAAGTGAGAAAAAGTAATGTCCCTATATGAGTAAAGTAATACAAAGTACATAAGCCTTTTTAAAACGTTAGGAACTGATTATCAAATTTAACAACCAATGCATTTCAATGAATTCATCTTCTTGACATTAAAAAAAATCATCGTGCCTTAAGCGCTTCAACATTTCTGATGTAAAGATATAATAATTTTCCTTGAAACTTGCACTGTACATTTACTGTACTTCCTTGAGGATGTAACTCAAATCACTATTGACATCTTTCAGAAACCATTGTGAATAAGATATTATCTTGTATCCAATACGCTGAAGGTAATTATTTAAAACAAATGGTGAGAACGTTCAACTTTTCTTTAAATAACTACTTCTCTAACATTGTATATCACATCAATTACAACATGTAGAGTAAATGATATTTGTCAGTGAACCCAACAAACAATGGATCGTATTACTGTTTCTGTCGGCGAAACAACATTTTGAAAGCAATAAATCTAACGCAACAGGTGTTTCGAGCATTTCAAAGCGTAAGCTTTGTGTTGTATATGTTGTTGCCTTTCATTGTTATTTGTTACTGAGCTGGAGTTTATATATAATAGCCTTTCAAATATTATGCTTTCTAAATTACGTATAGGAATACAAGTAATTCACAGTTATATTGATAATAAACGTACTTGCGGAGGTAAACGCTTCCTTTGTAAAACTAGTTCAAATATTTTGTAGTAGTTGTATTAATGATTTCAAGACATTTTCAAGAGATATTTTATGCTTAATACGTTCATCATATGTCTGTAAATATCTGTACGTGTGTGTGTGTATGTGTGTATGTGTCTGTAGAGATAGATAGATGTATGGATTAATAGATAGATAGATAGATAAATAGATAAATAGATAGATACGTTTCTTTAATTAGCCAACAAATATGGGAGAAATACAATATAGAGCTTTTTTGGGGAGGGGGAAGGAAAAAATAGGGCTGGGTCGATCAAAATGGATTGTAGGAAGGTAAAACGGGATCAAGAAAAAAAAAAGAAAAAGAGGGGGGGTTCAATAGGGATCGCGTATCACAGTAAGGTTCTCGTGTAAAAAGAGGGGAGGACAGTTTAGGTTTAGCCGTGGAAAGAAAAGCCTACGGAGAAGACCACGGTAATTTTGGTCAATGTTGTCATTGTTATTGAAGGAAATATAACATTAAGTGACCCTCTTTTGCCTTTTGTTTTGTTTTTTCTGGATTTTTTTTACTCCTTTATAGTGTTATGCTCAAGGTGGCTCCGTCATTCACACGTGCCATCCTTGCTACATTCACCCATCTTTTTTTTGAAGCATTCACTAGACAAGACTTCTCTTTCTACTCTCACCTTCCTCTTCAGGTGATATTTGAAGAAGTTGATAAGAGATTGCCCACAGAGGAAAGTCTTTGTCTCTAGACCTTTCAGACGCGTCCATGGTGTTATTTCCTTTTTTATTCATATATATTAAGCTTTTCCAAATTACGTGAAATATTCTGCTTGACACCATGAAGCTTTGATACGATGAGAATTTCGGACACTAATGCTCGTAATTCGTTCTCGATAACGGATGTATTATCCTGCGAACATATCCTATCATATTGTTTACATGTATTTTTCCGAGTTTGGTTTGCAAGATTATTTATTAGTGTGTTAAAACGAATTTGGCCCTCTCTTTGGAGAGAGTTCTCGT
>NC_142946.1:13351940-13366940 GCF_046866305.1 Octopus bimaculoides | reverse complement strand
ACAGCAACTTTAACTGCAAGGACAACACTTTTTATGGGTTCGATGGCTGTGATATATCTATTTTACTACTGCTGCTACTGTTACTACTACTACTACCATTATTACTACTACTACTACTACTACTACTACTACTACTACTACTACTACTACTACAACTACTACTACTACTACTACTACTACTACTACTACTACTACTATACCATTGCCACTTCTTCTGCCACTGCTACTACTACTACTACTACTACTACTACTACTACTACTACTACTACTACTACCACCACTACTACTACTACTACTACTACTACTACTGCTACCGGATGCATCATTATTATTCTAATAATCATTTCTTTTATGATACTTTTTTGGGGATTATGTAGTTGTCTTATTCTCTTGCGTGCTTTCTTTGTATAACTTTTCTCCAGCCCTGTGTCACTTGAACCGGCACAGCATTGTGTTATTGTTATGCTATGCTTGTTTTACTGAAATTACAGAATTTTGAGTATGCGTGGCATATAGTTATCCAATTTTGCACATCTTCTGCATATTTGTTAATTTTGGAAATTGTGGAATTTACTTCAGGAATTAGCTATTATTATAAAGATGCATTCAGATTTAATATCTAAACTCGATTTCATTTATTCATATATCAGTGTGTACCTGAGCGTCTACTTGTTTAAAAATATGGCGAATAATTTAGTGATGCTTTAAAATCGGTGGAGTCTCAGCCATCGATTAAGAGGCCCCTTTTCTTTTTTAACAATTCATATTCTATAAACCAACATGTAGTACGTTATCCTTCAATCCCCATATAATTCAATATTCTTCATAATATTTGCTCATCCACGCCAGAGAACTCCCTGGTATATTTTTCTCTACTATTTGCTTTCTGTTGGTGCTTCATAATGCAGTGTAGTTAATGACAACCGTCGCTCATAATGTGGTCAATTGTTACTGTCCCATCTAAAATATTAGTCAGCATTTACTTACTGTATTGCACACCATAATCAACTGCACCTGTTTAAATATTTGTAGAGTGAGTTCATGTGTCGTAGATATGAAACATTTAGTTTCTACACTCTGTGCCCTGCCCTTTTCATATTGTTCGATTTCATGTTTGTATTTATCAATCGGTTTACGTTTCTAGATTATAGAGCCTTTAGTGGGAAATCCGCCCCTACTTAAACCTATGATACTCACATGGAGGGTTTTGTCACCCCAGATTTTCTTAAGTTCTCGTAAATTACTAGATGGTAACTTATTATTTTTGCTCCATTCTTTACACTTCTGGCTCAGAGAGAGTGCGTTACAGATTGTGTAGCACAGTTGTGGCTCAGTTGTGGGATGTAGACGTCGATTATGCTTAGTTAACCCATGTGACAAACTCAAGTTTCATTTCAATGAGCAATCTTTAGTTCAAATTTTGACTTAATGCATATTGTAACGGAGATAGACTGTTATGTTATTTTTGAATATTAGTATTCAACAGAGATATTAAAAAAATTCCACAAAATGGATATTTTCAAAGTGGATATTTCAAAATAAATGAGATCTGAATCCAAGATATTTAGTTTTCTTCCTAGTTTTAAAAATTAATTTATTGTACTGTTTTATTGTAATATGATTTAGATAGAAAGGTTTGAAACTTCTCAGCAGTGACTGTAAATATATCCTTGACCAAACAAAAGAGCATATTTTGCATAATACTGAAGCAATGAACATATTTGTATTGGGGATGTGTAAACAAATTATGCGGTTAAATATGTTCGGGTAGTTAAGGTGACTAAGGTCAGCTGACATTCTGTCTGTCCATCGGCTCCTGAACTATTTATAATGGCTGGCTACTACCACTTTTTTTTTACCGAGAGAGGTGTACAGTTTCACTATAAAGCATTACTATTACTATTATTATTATTATTATTATTATTATTATTATTATTATTATTATTATTGTAGTTATACTTCTCAGAACATCAGGTGTCAAACAGTGTCTCCTCCTGCACTTTATAAGCATTCATACTTCGTTGTTAATTATCCAAGAAGACATTCAATAATAACACAATGCTGTGCATGTCCAAGTGACACAGGGCTGTAGAGAAATAATTTGAAGAAAGCACTCAATAAAATAAGACATCTACATAATCCAATCTCCAAATTCTAGGCGTCTCCAGCAGAGCTGTGTTTTCCATTTGCTCTACTCTCGTGTTAAAACCCATTTCTCTGCTATATTTCTAGAACTTAGTTATTAATGTTCTGAGTGTCCCCTATTAATACTGGGATCACAGACATTCTTCTTATTCTTTCAATTTTGTTTTTAGTAGTCTGCATTTTTCAACCTTTTCTAGTTCATTGTTACTTATGCGTGCATCGCCAAGTAATGCAGTATCTATAATCTTCATTTCGTTTTCTTTTTCCTGTATCTACCACAACAGTATCTGGTCTCTGAGCATCGATGAGGGTGTCACATTGAATTATAAAGTACTACTGTATCTTACATTCCTTGTTCTCGGGTACTCCTTCTGCTTAATATAAGTACTATTCCCGGGTGTTTATTGATATGTAGGTAGGTAGGTAGGTATATATATATATATATATATATATTTATATATATATATATATATATATATATATATATATATATATATATATATATATATATACATATATATATATATATATATATATATATATATATATATATATATATATATATATATATATATATATATACATATATATATATATATATATATATATATATATATATATGCATGTGTGTGTATTTATATAGATACATACATGCATACACACACGTATAAATATATGTATATATGTATATATAAACACATATATATATATATATATATATATATATATAGATATATATATATATATATATATATATATATATATATATATATAAATATATATATATATATTATATATATATATATATATATATATATATATATATAAATATATATATATATATATATATATATATATATATATATATATATATATATATATATATATATATATATATATATATATATATATATATGTATATATATATATATATACATATATATATATACATATATATATATATATATATATATATATATATATATATATATATATATATATATATATATATATATATATATATATATATATATATATATATATATATATATATATATATATATATATATATATATATATATATATATATATATATATATATATATATATATATATATATATATATATATATATATATATATATATATATATATATATATATATATATATATATATATATATATATATATATATATATATATATATATATATATATATATATATATATATATATATATATATATATATACGTACATATATGCAAACATGATCACATGTGTTTCTGTCTGAACTTCGATTAATATTCATAAATCAATAAAATTCGCAGCACTCATTCTCCCTATATTTTGTTTGAAATATTAACTACCTTTGAATTTATTACAGTTTTCACCGTTTTTCCCCATATCATATACAACGTAATACAAATTTCTTAGCTAATGCGATTATACTTCTTCCATCAGCGTAATTTACATATTAAATTCGATTCCGTGTATATTTGTAAATTATCGACAAAATATATAACAATAAAGCCCGAATGTTTACAGAAAATAATTTACACACGGAGTTAATGTAGAATTTTCCTTAATTTCTAAAATCAATTATATTAACTTTATTATTCAGTGTGAAATTATAATTCTTAATGTCCACAGAAAACTCAGCCTAATGTATAATTGTATGGTCTTATATCTGTAAATGCATAAATGCAGCCTAACATGGCATTACTTACAATTGTTTGAAATTTATTTAGACCAGAATGTTATATTCTCTATGAGTATTTTCATCCTTCTTTCTCCACTGAAATATGTAACAAGGTAACGTACATTGTCACTACTTAATAGTTTTTCGGGGGACCAATGGCAGCATATACCAGCGGGGGGACCAATGGCAGCATATACCAGCGGTGTTTATTAAAGACTTCTGCTGACACACGTTCAAAGAACTGGGATAAACCAAACTTACTCCTTCTCTACCTCACCACCACCAATGAGGAGACAATTCTTCCATCGCTTTCTGCATCTGTGAATACCTCGTCTGTAGAAGTCTGTAGGCTGCGTCTGGAGCTAAGACTTTACCTCGGAAGTAAGTTCAACTTCATCCGAAAAGAGCTTCCCGTTCAAAAAAGATTTCGTGTTTGGAAAGAGAATGAAGTTAGATGGTGTGAGTTCAGGAGAGTAAGGGTTATGAGAAGGGATTACATAGCTGCAGGAGTGTGGTTTCATCTGGGCAGCATGTGCATTGTGAACTGGGGTGTTGTCTTTGAGGAGGCGAACGCTTTAAGTCAGCATGCTGCGCCCCTCATTATTGGTGGAGTCCCGCAATTTCTATAGCAGAAAAGTATAATATGACCATTAAGTGTCGTGTCTTTCGCCAGAAAATCCATCATATCTTCTCCTCTGTGGGACCAAAAACACAATGAGCATTGCTTTGCTTACTGGGAGTTGGATACAAGACTTCTTTGGAGGTGGTGAGTTATCACGTGTCCATTGTTTCGACTAGATTTAGTCTCAGGAACATTGTGATGGACCCATATTTTATTCAGTGTGATAAGTCTGCCGAAACATTCTTCCTCGTTTTCTTCGAATATTGGCAAAGGAGCCGGGGACCAATTAACAAGCTCCTGCTTCTGAACAGGTGTGAGCATCGAGGGAATCCATCATGCAGACAACTTCCTCGTGTACAAATGGTAGTTAATGATTTTATTCTACGGACCCTACGATTACCAGCACCTCTTGAGCTAGTTTCCGAATAGTTATGCAGAGATCCTCCAAAGTGGCGGCTTCCATTTTATAGATGAAATCATCATGAATGGCGGAATGTGGTGAACAAGAATAGAAGTTGCCACTGATGTCCAACCACGTGTGAACTGATAATGCCATCTCATCAAAAGTCTCTTTTGGTGTACGACTTTTCAAGTATAAGTACCTGATATTTAACTGACTCCATTATAACATAACATCTTTTTTCCCAATTCAGCAGATGTAAAAGACAATCAAATACTAGTGGAAAGCTGCAATTTACAACGTGACATGTACAAACATGTATCAGTATTCCTATACAAGATCCGTTTCTTGCAATAACCAGAAGTGTTTCTTGGGAAATATTTAATGAAACCGCTCGTATATGGCAATTTGAAACGTCTTCTAGATTTATGTTGTATATGAAGCGCATCGTGCTCTGAAAAGGACCTCACACAAATTACTGAAACACAGTACAGCCTGACATAGGAACTCTTTGTATAGATAGGGGGCGTTTTGCAAAGTGTCAAATAGAAATATAGAATTTTAATGGCAACGGTTCGCCTACGAACTTTCAAACAATGCGTACCTATTAGATTTTACGTCATGCCGAGAAGATTATAGAAAAACGAGTACGACCGTGATTTATCCGAGAAGCATCTACTTGCAAAGCGATATTAGTCCAGACACTAACTTCGAAATTTAAATTCAAAATATGGTTTACTATACATGATCTGATACTTGCTATTTAATTTGAGACACAATAATCAAAGGCATTTATACGCTATTTTTTAAGTTGCGTGTATTGTCATATAATGGCGATGACTTATGGCCGTTGATTTGTATTAACGGGACTAATATAATAGTTCGATATATCTCTGATATATGTCATTGAGCCCCTCAAATCATCAAGTGTTAGTGGCTGATATATTCATTTAAAACTCGATCAATTTTACGATTATTTCTATGTTCGACATCAGAATACGAAAATGTGTAGTCGTAACTCTTCTGGTTCTGTCAGAAGCAGATATCTGTTAATGATAAAAGTCATTCAGTTATCTCTGCATTATAATGAAACTGCATATAAAAAAAGTTCATATGGAAGATTAATAAATAATGGACTGCAAATCATCTTGTGTCTTCAAAGTAACTCGGCAAGGGTTTCAATAAGGGAATACACATGTAATCTAATGAAGTCTTCTAATTTATCATGGTTTCATTACTACGCTTCATTGCTTGCAATCCGACTTCATATGGTTTATCTTCATTTGCTGCTGTTTGATGAACTACTGACGAGAACTGCCATCAGTGTTACCATCTACACTTATGTAGGTTCGAGTTATGAAAATATACCTCAACTACCGATAGATTTTAAGCTTTAACTGCTGTTGGAATCATTGAGAAGGTAATACCTGCTACAAACTTTGTGTTGGTTTTCAGCTCTGATGAAGTGTTGGGACACACGTGAGCTCAGACACTCGACAAGGAATCGTGGTAGCATTCACTCGGGCAATACATTCGCGAAATATCATTAGAAAAAAGTACATCACAAAATCACACGCGTATACAAAGTTACTGACACACAGTCCGAAGCAGATATTGATAAGTCCTGTCTTTACGTTATGACGATGTTGCAAAGGAATCGATCGCTGCTGTTAAGTGTTTTAGATTCAGAGATATTATCTATGTAGTATTCGAAAGTAGTAAGACTAAAACTGATTGTGGTACAAGCAGTCGATTAACTGCGAACATAGTTGCAGCTATTATAAATAGAACAAAGTACATAGTACACGATCAATAAAGTTTATTAACAAACATATGTCGCACAGATTGTCCCTTATTGAATGAAACAGGAATGCAGAATAGATGACGACCACTATAAATGTGAGTATATTTAGGAAACATATTTGCTAATAATGTGATTATGGACGTTCGTGCTACTGCTATTCTGACCACTGTGATGGCGCGTGGCAAAGTGGTTATAGTATTCGGCTCACGATCGTAAGGTTGTATGTTCAATTCCTGGCAACACGTTGTGTCCTTCAGGAAGACACTTTATTTCACGTTGCTCCAGTCCACTCAACTGGCAACAATGAGTGTCACCTGTATTTCAAAGGATCAGCCTCGTCACACTCGGTGTTACGCGGAATCTCCCTGACAACTAGGTTAAGGGTGTAATTGTCTATAGAGTGCTCAGCCACTTGCACGTTAATTTCACGAGCAAGATGTTCCGTTGATCGTATGAGCTGGGACACATTGTCGTCGTAAGATCTTATTCTGCCTTGATGGCGGTAGCTCATCTTGTTCGGTGTTGATTGCATCCATTATTGACACATATTGTGATGAACTACCTTTACCAAATTTATGATGACTCTCCGAAACCCACGAAAGAGTTGTTGGTCTTAAAATGATTTTGTGCAACACATTAATTTTCTCAGTGTACCCTGGGTAAGTTTGATCTGTTAGTCTAATTATATCTATATATTCATAGTTAAATATTCATTGTCTGAAAATCTCGACATTTTGCTTTCTCTCGTTTTGCAAATATACGTATATGCATAATTTTTCTCTCGTGCAGAAACTGTTGTATTTAATATATCTCAATTGTTTATTCGCATGAGTGCATCTTTATCTGTTCATATTGATCCTTCCTATAGCCACTATTTACTCTTGGGAAATTGAAGTACTGTAAACACATGGGAGTCTAAATTTTAATCTTTTGAACGTTACGAAGTGTCTTCTATACTGAAAATCTCACGATCTGTGGACAATATATACATACACAAATGCAGAAAGACAGACTTACCCCACACACACAAAGAAGCAAACCACCACACACAAACACACATACATGCACGCGAGCGCACACACGTATATATATATATATATATATATATATATATATATATATATATATATATATATATATATATATATATATATATATATATATATATATATATATATAGAGAGAGAGAGAGAGAGAGAGAGAGAGAGAGAGAGAGAGAGAGAGAGATGAAGGAGAGAGGGACTATAAAGCGGATAAATTATCTTGGTTGTTACAGTAATATCGCTCAAATTGGTTTAGATGCCAGCTACACACAGCTGTCCTTCATATAGTACTCAAACTTAGAAAGATTTACTGGTGCAGCTAAGCTAAACTCGTTAGGTAATTCTGTTTTCCAATTCCGAACTGCAAATATTTCGTACGGCATTTAATTACGTTCATAACGCAGCCATGTGTGTGGAACTTCTGGTCACAACCGAAAATTTCTTTATTTAACTGTTTTCTACAGCATATAAATATGAAATACATATGTTTCGCATGCGCTAACTGCACATTGGTTTGTTTACAATTTTGCATTCTTGTGGGTTCTACACAAATAACTGTCAAATGTAATTGCAGACAAACATATGCCGAAATTCAAAGACTACACACATGTAAATAGGTTAAACACTTTTATAATAAGCGTAGGTAGAAATAAATGTACATAACCTTATAACATAAATACCTCTAGTAATATCGAGTATTACATAATGCCATTCGGAAAACAAAAAATTACCATATACCTACATTGTTCTATTCTGCTAAGGTAATTTTCGATGTTGTTGTTGTTGTTATTATTATTATTATTATTATTATTGTTGTTATTATCATTAGTAGTAGTAGTAGTAGTAGTAGTAGTAGTAGTAGTAGTAGAATTCAGGTCACTGCCTGGATTCGAACTCGGAACCTTGGTGTTAGTAGCACGCGTTCTTAACCACTACGACATATGCCCATAATTGCCCGCGGGTATATGGCATAGTGGTTAAGAGGGCGGACTACTTACACCAAGATTCCGAGTTCGATTCCTAGCAGTCAGGTGAATAATAATAATAATAATAATAATAATAATAATAATAATAATAATAATAATAACAACATCGAAAATTACCTTAGGAATACGAGCCCAGGTTCGAAATTTACCGAAGACACCTGATGAAGAATGGAGAGTATATCAGCCAAAACGTTGTGCTATCAACACACAAGATGAGAACAAATATTTGTCAATTATATATAATGTAAATAGTATTTACTATATCTGCATTGCAACTTACAATATATTATGTAATTTCGGGCACACTCTGCATATCATATTTGAGCATTTAAATCTTACTTGGGATTTTGTACATAGTTCTGTAGTTATGCAAAAATTGAAGACGTTTTCCGAAAATAGTATTTATTTACTATCCTTGCAGCTATTGTGAAAACAAGATTTATTCCCTTACTTATGTGTTTATTTTCATTAGAAATGCATATATATCTGAGGAACAATATAACACTACGGACATTTTTTTTGTGAACATCACGAATCTGTATATATATTCCTATGGACACAAAGGTATTGGATATACCATTTATATTATTCACATCATTTGTAAAAATCTGTTTCAGAAGCTTACTCAAGAAACCTCTTAAACCAAAGTTTTGCTTCGTTTCTCATTTGTTCTGTTTGCGACACACTCTATGCATCTTTGCACTCAGTGTGTTCGGTAAGTGAAATAGCTTCGCCCGGCATCCCTTATTGAATTATGCACTAAAGAGCTTCCATCTGAAAGAAAAGAATATTGAAGCTATTGCTATGCTTAATCGACGCCGAATTTGTCACTCAAACTGTCAGAAACACTATACTATATCATTCATATTCCTATTAGCTACGTGAAAGAGCGTCTCCCAGGAATCTTAATGGAAAACCAGGTTCGAGAAGTTGCAATATTTTACAAAATATACATATTTACTGAATGTTTTTTCTTTACTTCGAAAGTGGCACAGCATTCGGAGGCTCCACAATGAAGAGTATATTACCAAAATATTCTTTCTCATTTCTTTCAGTAACTTAAGTATATACTATAGGCAAGTTGACTGACAAGCACGTGCGAAGCACTCATTATATCTGAATTGACATTTACTACGTTCTTTTATATTTTCTAAGTGTTCATTTCTACACATGTTTCTCAAATAATTCATTACTACGATCTTTTCCGCCTACATGTATTAAAAGCCGCTCAAATACGAAAAATGCTACTCCTTCTGATTCCTATATTCCAGGAAGAAATAATATCTAATAATACACTGATGTTAAAGTATCCTCCCTATACATGCATTAAAGCATGACTTTGATATTTATGTTGTGAAATTTTCATTCATAATCCAGATTGATTTTGCTGATGTTAGTCATTTTCAATTTCTTTTTAGAGCATTTCTAAAATGATCGGCAGTACCATAAGTATACATATAAGAACATATGAATGTAAATGTATATGTACATATATATGTATATATACAAGTATATATATAAATATGTGTGTGCGTGTGTGTATGTGTGCGTGTGTGTGTGTGTGTGTGTGGGTGTGTATGCATGCATGTATGTATGCATGCATGTATATAAGTATGTATGTGTAACGTAAGAAATTTAGAGAAATACTATTGGTTTCATATCTAGCGTGAACTAGACATATCATCAGTTTCTCTAAACAATAACTGCCCTCGTCAAAAGATGTTTTTAAAAACGCAAGAACGTCGGTGATAGCTGAAGGAAAATTTCTGATAAAAATTATGGGCGAGCGAGTTATCGCCCTTCGCTTTATAGGTAGGTATTCGAATTTTGAATTTAAAATTTCCGAAAAGGTCGACAAAACCCAATGTCTTCCATCCTGGATTACAGGTGGTTTCTTGGCTCAGCTGAAGTATGATCATCCTTTGCGCGTCATACTGCGACTGCAGTTGTACTGTGTTTCTCTGGCACCCTGAACTAAGATCTGCGGATGTTAAGCGAATTTACAATTTGGATTCACAAGTGTTAATGGTTCGCACCCTCCTACTCACTAAACATCCAGACAAGCGTTGTTAAGATTTTTCTTAGGTTGGTGGTTAAGCATTTCCCACAAATATAGAAGGAACTTTAACAGATATAACCAAAGGATATCTTTCATTTGCGCACCCAATGTTAGGAAAAATTACTCAGCACTCCTAAACCACGAACACGGGCTAGTTTTTCATGCAGGATTAGAAATGAATGCCCAGTGGATGGCGGATGTAACACCGAGGATACAGTGTACCAAGCAAATATATCCTCAAACAGAAGCAGCACAAATAACAATAACAACAATGCCTTCGCACGTACACACACTAAACTTTATGTCGGATAACTGAGCAACTACATATCTTCTTTCAGCGTGCCGGATATTCGCCTAAAGGAAAATAATAAGTCCTTTAACATCAGGTAGAAATTGTTAGAAACTTGCTGACCCTGTCTTAAAGGAACAACGCCACGTAAATTATGTATGGCAAAAAGATATATCATCATGATGAACTCAGATGAGTCAGGAGGGCATCTCATATCCAGAACGGCAGCCGTTGGGAGTTAAGCATATTTTCGGAAAGTTTACTTTAAAATTGTAAAACCTAGCTATGAAGCGAATGGAGATATTTCGCCCGGCCATAATTTTTAACAGGAATATTCCTTCAACTATCACCGGCGTTCATGTGTATTTAAAAACATATTTTGCAGAGAACAGTTATTGTCTATTGTCTATAGAAACTGGCATGTCTGGTATTTCTCTAAAGTTGCTACGTTACACGCACACACACACACACACACACACACACACACACACACACACACACACACACACACACTCACACACAAACACACACACACACACACACACACGCACATATCTATACATTTATAACTATGTATATACATATCTATGTATATGTACATCCATATGTATTCTGAGGACATGTACCGAGAACGATATACCTCTATTTATCTTCGCACCCGGCCACAGACTCAACCCAGAGACCAAAATCAAGTGCCTGAAAGAGTTCGTGCTGCTCTGTATCAAGAGAGTGTCTGCTGAAAGCTCTATGTCAGGCAACAGGAATCTGCACCATGGACACTAACTGGAGAAGAACGACATGACCATCAGAAAATTTCTGCAACCACATCAACACTGACATTGAGCAATATTACTCTAAATGTTTTAAACCCATTCATTATTATGTGTTGAGAGACCAAAAAAAAACTCCCTGTTACAACAAAGATTAAGGCAATATTCACCAACTTAAACAAGTAGATCGTCTAGAAGAATTGCTGGAGATTCGGAAGTCGCCAGGAGGCTATGGTTGAAGCCAATGGTGATTTTCTTAAGTGAATTTACTCTTTGGCATTTCTGGAGATGTTCATCTTATTGTGGTTATCTATCTGTTAAAATGACATGTCAGTGTTATTTTCATTCCTATGTGATTTAGACGACAGGTTATGCACCGCATAATGTATGCGTACACGTGTGTGTTTGTGTGTATATGTGCGGGCGTACCTGAATGCGTATGCGTGTGGTGGAGTAACGCTTATTTTATTTAATCGCATTGTATTATCAAAAACTTCTACTGTTAGAAATGCTGAAAAGCTTCACAAGTGGCGGCGACACGAAATGTGTTAATGCACTTAACAGCATTTGATTGGTGGTCATTTATTCATTTACATTCACGTACCTTTTCATATTCATCGACATCTCATGTTTTAAGAAACAACATCCGAAATGCACTGTCTAGCGCCATGTATAATTGTGTGTAATGCTTATTTAGATCACACTCTATATTATTGGAATTATTTCAGAGTTTTTTTCTTTATTTTGGTCTGAAAAGCAACTGAAAATTTCAATGAGTTTTTTTGTCCTTGCTGTTGTTTCCTATCAGCAAGTCGCAATCTTTGTTGGCAACGACTACCGAATATAAATTGGCGTGAAGCACCTACGCTTTCTTTAGATATTTGCCATAGAGAGGATATTCAGTTTGATGCAATGAGAATGGTGATTTGGTACATTTTTATTAATTTGTAACTTGCAACGAGTAAGGTGCCAAGATTTTACTGCTACTGCAAAACACTGTTTCATTCGTTTTCAAGTTTGTAATATTTTTTTCCTTTCTTTGAGAAATGTCATACTTTTTAACTTATCAATTCCAAAATTACTGTCAGGTCACCATGTTTTGGTTTTCTATTTCTATTTTCTGTTATTGCTTATCTCCGACGTGATTATATGTAAAAAAAAAATATATATTTATTTGCGAATGAATCAATTTAATACGTTGTTATGGTTGAATAAATGTACGATGGAAGAAAATATGACAGGAGAATATGTCGAAACTATATGTGCTACCAATGTTGAATTTATTACTATAGAGTATATTAGGAATGTTTATACGCTCTGTATTTTATTGTTATATTTCTTACGTGTGAATACACATGCAACTGTTTACATATAGCAAGTTATCTAAGAAATTTAGAATATTTCGAAATTTAAGATACTAGTTTGAAATGTTATATCTTTAACTGTCCCTTGGAAGATACATATGTATGTCTCCATGCGTGTGAGTGCGCTCACCTGCGTGTGTTTGCATGTGTGTAACCATCAACATTGTGGTTAACGAGTTGTATATAATTTAAACGGCATGATTTCCACCTGAATTATAAAACCTCGATATTGCCACATATCGTTTTATCGAACTTGCAGTTTATCTTCTCTGCACTAATATGTTACATATAACCTACAGTTTGTCTTTAACCCTGCCCTATTAGCTCTGTCTGTATCATTGAGTAACTGATGCATATTATATCGACACCGAACGTCAACGACCCAGTTCGCAGCTGGTACTTATTTTACCTGACACTGAAAGTATGAAAGGCAAGTAACGGCGGACGAAATGCTATAACTATTTTGACCGGGCGATTAACGATTCTAGCACCTAGCCACCTTAATAACAATAACAAATAAAAACTAACAACAACAACAACAGCAATAATAATATTAGTCAAGACGATGGGCGCGATTCAATTGTAATAGTCATTTCATTGGTCGAGCAATATTTCAACAGTATGTATTTGTCAAGTTCAAAATAAGAAATGATAAAAAATCAAAAATTATTGAAATTGAAATGTAAAGTATGAACGAGAGTAACTAGTGTCCACACGTTGATGGAATGACGTCATCAGTATTTTGGTTTAAATTTTATAACAATCGAAAAGAAAAAGACAGAAAAAAAGACTGAGAAAATACAAAAAAAGAAAAGAGACAAAGAAGAATATTTAATCAGTTTAGTATGAATATATATCAAATTTATATAAAACTGATTGAATATACATATTTTTCTCTTTTTCTTCCTCTCTTTCTTCTCTATTATTTTCTGTCTTCTTCTTTACTGTCTTTTTCTTTTCGCTTGTTATAAAATGGAATCTTAAAGACTGATGGTCTCATTCCATCAATGCATGAACGCTGGTTGCTCTCGTTCATATTTTATATTTAATTTTCTATAATTTTCAATTTTTATCACTTCATATTTTGAACTCGACAAAGACAGACTTACTGTTCAAATATTGTTCAACAAATAAAATATCTATTACAAACGAATCACGCTTTTCGTCTTGACTGTTAAACCTGTGTGAAGAGTTACGCCAATCCTTTTTAAAATAATAATAATAATAATAATAATAATAATAATAATAATAATAATAATAATAATAATATTAATAATAATAATAATAATAATAATGATGATAATAATAATAATAATAATAATAATAATAATAATAATAATAATAATAATAATAATAATAATAATAATAATGCTTTCTGCTATAAAGAAACAGACCAGAAATTCTCTGGGAGAGGACTACATGCTCAACTGTTACTTAACTGCTTGACCCCGGAAGTATGAAAGGCACAGCAGATCTCAGAAAATGTGACCTTAAAACGCAAAGACGAACGACAAGCTTCTAAGCATTGTGACAAGTCGAGTCATTTCGGGGGTTGGGTAGATTGATTGCACTGATACCCGTCTTTGCCTGCTACTATTTTTTAGTAATAGAAAGCATGAATCGCAAAGTCGACGGTGGCGGACATTGAATTCAGAAGGCAAAGACGGACGGACGAAATGTTGCTATGTACTAATCTGGCATTCTAGCATCTCTGCCTGCTCAATAAAAACAAAACATCAACAAAAACAACGTATGTTTTTTTATCACACACACGTTTCCTATGTATATGACAGTAGGTTCTTTGCATCGTGAAAGAGTAC